>NC_091473.1:215557077-215680442 GCF_036971445.1 Narcine bancroftii
AGGCTCCCTCCTGCCTGCAAAGGAGGTCACCAGATGCTTGACCATCGGGAACCAACCCCCCGGACCCACTGTGGTCCTCATTGCTCCCTCCACTGAATGCATCTTGGGCATCAATTTATTACAGGGACAGTCCATCCATACCAACCGGTGCCGCTTCACCTTTGGGGTCACACAGGTGAGCATGGTAGTGGGGGCAGTTAAGTGGAAGCCTGTGGTCATACTCCCCGTTCCAAAGTAATGAAAATGCTCCAATACCATGTATCGGGAGGACACCAGGACATTACAAAGGCTGTTGAGGCTCTCCTGAAGGAGGGTTATTAGACCTGGAGCCCCTTTGCATCCCTTGATACCCTTCAATAACCCTGTCTGGCCAATACAAAAATGAAATGACACCTGGAGGATGACTGTAGGCCTCAGGCAGCTAAATAAAATACCACCCCGTCTCCCCATGTTACCCACGGCTTTCCCAGACTTTATTACTTTAGTGAAAGACAAAGCTTCCTGCCCAAATAACCCTGATATGTGCAGTGGTCGACCTGGCGAATGCATTCTTCTCCATTCCCCTGCATAATGACTCCCAAGACCAATTTTCATTTACTTGGGATCCACAACAATACATCTTCTGTAGATACCCTCAAGGCTACCTCCACCACCCCACTATCTGCCATAGCCTAATCACCTATGATCTGCAGTCAATTGACTCCCCCTCCCTATTATATCGATGACATCCAGAGGCCATCTGAGACCATTGTCTCTGAGGCTCTTCAGATGCTAATAGTCTTATTGAGAGATAGGGGGTGGGCCATTAATATGCACAAGATTCAGGGGCCCTCCCGGGAAGCTCATTTCCTGGGCATTCAATGGCACTCAGGACCCTGGCAGATACCAGAATCAGCCAGAAATAAAATTTTAAACTCTGCAATCCCCACCAATAAAACTAGTACCCAGAGTTTTGTGGGTCTCTTGGGTTACTGGTGACAACACATACCCCACCTCACTATGAATCTGAGACCACTCTAGGGTGGTCACATGATGGAGTAGTGGCTGGTTGGGTGGAAACAGCCCTTTCCAGAGAAAAGAAAAGGAAAAAAAAGTGTGAAAAAGCAGAGCTCAATAAACATAAAATACAGGAAGAGAAAGATAAATTTACAGAGAAGAGACAGAAGATGGCACCCAAAAGAAGAAAAGTAAGAATAACAGAGAAAAGAGAAGAAGGAAAAACACTGGAGAAGAAAGAAGGCCTTCCCTGCACATCGGAGCAGAGGGACACCATGGAGAGGAGCGGCTGATCTCCAGTGTTGGTGATTCCCCAGAGGAGTGGTGTCCTCCCGACTGGCAGACTCCAAAACTGGCTCTCAGAGCCAAGAAGAGGTGCGCAACTGTACATGCGCGGAGTTGCGTGTCCGCAAGTAAGAGAAAAGGTTAACGCTGATGGGAGGAGGACTCAGCTGCGGAGCGGCAGCTGCAGAGTGGCCAGCTGCTAGATGCCCGGTATCGGGGCATTCGGCTGGGGGAAGCAAACAAGAAAGAAGAAGAATGGTGAGAAAGAGAATGAAGGGCTGGACGACCTGCGGCAGGGGGCCCAGCAGTGGGTCGACCTGCGGCAGGGGGCCCAACAAGGATACAGAAGCAGCTCACCAGAGAAGGATGAAGATACAAAGATACAGAGAAGAGAAGAAGATGACACAGACATAGATACGGACGCAGAAGAAGAGGAGGAAGAAGACCAAGAATTCCAAAGGAAAGAAGAAGGTAAAATAGAAGGACAAAGTTTAGATAAAATCTTTTTCGAAGAACAAATGAGGTCATTAAAAGAATGGCTCTCATTAGAATTTAGTTTAATCAAAAGAAAACTGAAAAGAGCTGAAGACAGAATGCAAAGCTTAGAGTTGGTCACGACTGAAATAGGGAAAAGAGTAGAAAATGTGGAGGAACGAGAAGCTGCTGTAGAAATGGAGATAAATGATTTCAGAGGGAAGTTGGAAGAGAGCGAAAAAATAATTAAAGAGGCGCAAGATTTATTTTCACAAAAAAATTGACGTATTGGAAAACTCCAGGAGGCGAAACAACATAAAAATAGTTGGCCTGAAAGAAGGCAAAGAAGGATCAGATATGAAGGAATTTATAAAAGGATGGATCCCGAAGGTGCTGGGAACAACCGATTCACATGAAGAAATAGAAATCGAAAGGGCACATAGAGCGCTAGTACCGAAAACGCCACCACATCAAAAACTGAGACCTATATTGGTAAAATTTCTAAGCTATATGACAAGAGAAAACATACTGGAGCAGGCAAGAAAGAACGTTAGAGAAGATGATAAGCCGGTGGAATATAAGGGACAAAAAATATTTTTTTACCCAGACATAAGCTTCGAACTTTTAAAGAGGAAGGAATTCAACACGGCGAAAACAATCTTATGGAAGAAAGGGTATAACTTTATATTAAAGCATCCAGGAGTACTCAAAGTATCGATTCCTGGGGAACAGAATAGACTGTACTCAGACCCAAAGAAAGCCCAAGAATTTGCTGAACATTTGCAGGACAGGAGAAGAGGAGGAGTGACAAGAAGGAAGACCAACAACAAAATATGTTAAAATATAAAGTAAATATAATGTATATATAAAGATTTAAAGATGGATAAGAGAAGGGGAAGAAGGAAAAAGAGAGAAAGAGATTTGTTATAAATATAGGAAAATAGTGTTCTCTGGCGGTGCTGGGGTGTGGAGAATAATGGTCACTGTGAAATCGATTGATGCTTGCGAGTAAGTTCGCAAACCGAATGGAAAGGGGAGTTGTAGTTGCCGTCAAGGGACTGGAGGCAATCCAAGGAGGGGAGGTTCATTTGGGGTTAAAGGGTTATTGCTTGTGGGGATTGTTGGGGTCTTTCATGTCTTAAATACGTTGTCATATATTGAGATTAAAAAGGAAAACAATAAAACAGTAATGAAAAAAGGGAAGGAGGTGGTGAAGAGGTGGAAAAGAAGTGAAAATAAAGATATAAGATGACCACGTTGGACCATATGACTCTCAACATTAACGGAAGAAATAACCAAGTTTAAGTGTATCCCATTGGGGAAATAAAATCAGATATAATTTAAAAGACAAAGTTACAATGATTGAAAGAACCCGGGACCCATATATGGAACATAACAGAAAGAGCAGGACTCGGACCACCACCACCTAAAACGATAAGAAGATAAACACGATCAGATTTAATGTGAATAAGTAGATGATGTGCATTTTTTGTTTGTATTCCTTTTGTATAAAGATTTTGTTTTATTGTATTTTATATGTCCATATGGTTCATAGTGCAATAAATAAAGAATTACAAAAAAAAAATCTGAGACCACTCTACAGGGTCTCTCAAAAGAATGCCACCTTCCAATGGGGTCCTGAACAACAGTCTGCTTTTGATGCAACAAAGCAAGCTGTGGAACAAGTGTTGTCCCTTGCTCCAAGGCAGGCAGGTGTTCCTTTTGAGTTGCAGCTTTCATCGAGGGAGACCACGGCCGAATGGAGCCTCTGGCAGGATCTCCAATTTTGCAAAGTCCCGTTGGGCTTCTGGACAAAGTCCCTGCCTGAAGCTGCTGTACTCTATAGCCCGTTTGAGTACCAGCAGCTTGGCTGTTACCTGGCCCTCGTAGCTAACATGCATCAAAGAGTCACTGACCCCATCGTCCTCCACCCACATCTGCTCATTATCCGATTCCATGCACAAGGAAGGCCAGGCCTCATGATCATCCGTAGTAAAATGGAAGTGGTACATTACGGACCGTGCTGAGCCTGACCCAGAAGGGGTCAGCCACCTCCATGAGCAGGTCATGTCCTTCCCGCAAGCCCAGGAGTCGGTTCCAAATTGGCCAAATTCACACCCTCCCCTGCGACCAGGAGCTGCCCCTTTGACTCCCTCGATTCCCAACAAAAGACACATGCATGGTTCACAGACGGCTCCAGCCATTGGAAAGGGGGAAAACAACACTGGAAGGCAGCAGCACTCCACCTCGCCATGGGAAAAGTCCTGACCAAAGGAGAGGGTGGCTCCAGCCAGCTTGCTGAGCTGGCAACAGTAGCATGTGCACAACAGGACACCACCGGCCCCGTCCACATCTACACCAATTCATGGACAGTGGCCAATGGCATGGCAGTGTGGATAGCCCAATGGCATGAGATGGGGTGGGATATTCATTGGTGCCCTTCTGGCGACAGCACCACCAGTAACTGATTTGGGACCAAGCCACCTACAGAGAGATCACAGTACATCATGTGGACACACACACCAGGAATAGCACAGATGAGGCAGCACATAACACTGCCATGGACCAGTATGCCCAAATATGCATTGCCACCACCTCCCCGCCAGACACTGACAATGGGGCACTGGCCGCATGGGCACACTGCAAAAGCAGCCACCTAGGTGTTGACAGCACATGATGATGGGCAGAACAGTTGGGGGTCACTCTCACCTGGATCAGTGCAAATCTGCCATGCTTGACTGCCCTGTCTATCAGCATTTGAAGCCAAGGGGTGGCTAATGGTTACATTCACCACGGCACGGGAGCAGGTCGCGTAAGGCAGATTAACGATATCGGACTGTTCCCATGCCAAAATAAAAAGCAGTATATCCTGACAATGGTGGCAGTACCCTGTGAGAAAGCCAACCAGAAAAACACCATTAAAGGATTACAGCAGCTCTCCTCCGTCTATGGAGCCCCGTGGGAGGTGCAATCTGATCAGGGTTCACACTTTGCAGGGTATAAAGCCCAAAACTGGACATCGGGATTGGTTGAAAAACTGACGGCCTGCTCAAGGGGAGCATCCACACTCTGACACCCTCCCACACACTGAGGGGATTGTTGAAAGTATTGCAACAGGTTGTGGATCATTTGAAAACATGCCCTACTGGTGAAGGAGACACAGCCATGTCTCCACCTTTCACACTTCCCACCCCCTGAACCAGAGCCCACCAAACAACCCCCCAAGATCGAGGACTTTGGAGGAGTGTGGACATGACAGTAACCAGGTCCCCCCCCAAAAGGGGGAGAATGTCATGCATGGTCTTGGAGACACCCACTAAGTTGCAATCCCAGGCCAGACCAACCTCTCGTCTCCACACCCATCATCTCACTCAGAGACAATAAGTTCACCTCCCCCCCCGCTTGTTTCTTTCACCCTACAGGAAAATGCAAATCCTGCATCTATCCCTGCTGCTAGCGCGACCAATGGCAATGTCACACCGACAAACACATTTCTTTGCATTGCCTACGACTTTGCCATCACCACGAATGGATCAGACTGCTGAATCTGCGTTCAAACTCCAGCACACATCGGTCAAGCATTACCACTCACTCCCATCCTGCTGGATGATTCTCAGATGAACTCCCTAGATAGACTATGCTCCAGTGGGTTTTGGATTGGCTCCCCACTTAACACGATCCCCTCCACCGACTCCTGATGGGGTGGGTACTTCAAAAACTGGTATTTCCTTTCTTATAATTTGACCTCCATTTGAGTCCCGACCCTCTGCATCATCCCACAGCTCCTCCATAAACTAAAGGAGTGTTGGTGCAGACTCCCCAACAGACACATCTCCAACCTCTGTCAGTGACAGTGACTGTCTGCACAGATGGTACCCGGGCTACACACTCAACAGCTCCAACGGTGTCACCAAGCTGGGGGAACCCTGGCACTTGAATGGCACCCACTAGGTAAATGGCCACCATGCCTACCCCAGGCTCCCTGCCACCTGGTACGGCTTCTGTCCCTGCATTCGTGGTGCCCTACATCCACACTCTTGGTGACCATGGGGAGCACCCAGCGCTTGGTAACCACTGCAACAAGAGGGCATTACTGCTGCAGAAAAATTCTGGATGATCGCTTTCCCCATGTATGGTACCGCCCAGCTCTCCAACAAAGTGACCCAGATTAATGCCCTCCTGGAGACGTTGGCCAGCGAGATGGCAGTGTCCCTGCACCATACACAGGACGCTCTGACCCAGACAGCTGCGGATATGATGGCCGAATGTATGGTAGCACTGCAAAATCAAATGGCTCTGGACTTCCTGCTGGCAGCAAACTTTGGCCAGGAGTGCTGCACCTCCATACCCAACAAATCCTCCAACATCACCTACCTGGCTGACCACATTCGGAACTCAGTGGCTAAAATTTAAAAATCCATGGACTGGTTCCTCCAGTACATCACCTCATGGGGAGACTGGTGGTCTTTTGGCTCCATTGGGGGGGGGGGGGGAGATTTGGGCAATTATCATAAATTGGGGTATTGCATTTATTATTATAGACCTGATAATTCTTTGTTGTGCCTGTCAAATCATACACACCTCACCATTATTATCCAGTTAGATTTACTTATCACCTGTCATATATTATTGGTGTGCAGTGTGTCTTCCAAAGGGGTGGATTGTAATTGAGAGTCAGTGTCCACCATCTGGTGGCGCTGCTGCACTTCTGTTCGGAAAACATAGTACCTGCCATTCAAGGTCAAAGACTCACCCCATGCCATTAAGGTGACCCTTGCGATCAGCCCACCTAAATCACCAGGTGCTGCAGTCCAGGCAGCCTGCCCTAACTCTGCCCTGACCTTCACTCAATCACCTCAGTGGACCCCTGCTGAGCCCCTGCACTTGGCTTCGAGCCATTGGCCACAGCGGCCAATGGGGCCCAGCCTGCCCTGAGTGATTGGCCCTGCCAAATCTGCCTGCAGAACTATAAAGGGCCATGTGGCCCTTTGTTCTGCCTCTCTTGGACTTCGCTCTTGGTTGGGGTGAGTCCTGAGGTGAGGTTCAAGAGCCATGTCCGAACCGGTCAAGGTGTGGGGGCAATCACCTTGATCCTGACTGTTGAATGTGTGTATTCATGTAATTTTCCCCAGTCTTCTCTCAGTTTCTTCCTCGTTATTGAAAGTGTACATTTACCCCTTTCATATTATGTATGTGTGTAGCGGTTTGCCGCATATTGACCCTGTTGTCCCGTTTGCATCCCCAAAATAAATGTGTGCTTTGTAACTTGACTTTGGTCTGGTTCTTAACCTGTTGACTCACACAGACCCTTCCAACAGCTTGTATCTGACACAACATTAACAAAGGTACTTCCCTTTGGTTCCTGTTTAGACTTGTTTACATCTTCAGGAACTATTGAAGTATCCTTAATATTTTCAAATACTGGGACAGTGTTAACCTCCACAAAAGTGGCGTCCCTTTCAGGAAGAACCTTAAGCTGTGCAACTTTCTTTCTCCGTATGTCCCTCAGCTTATCAGGTCATTTACTGAACATAATCAATAAATTAGCAAGCAAATTCAGCTCTTGCAAATGTACACTCATTCCCATTGCATTACAGCATCCTCTCAGAAAGAGAGCACGTGCTTGTAAAGTTTTGCGCCCTCTGATTTAAGTTCTGGCCAATAAAGAACTTTGTCCACGTGGGCCCTTGCGATTTTATGGTCATCATCGCTATAACGATGGGGCAATAATTCTTTTGCCCTTTTCAAACCTTGGTCTGGATCCAGATCTTGTTTGGGTTCATGTGGGTCCCACAGGTTAAGAACCAGACCAAAGTGCAGGTACAAAGCACACGTTTATTTCAGGGATGGAAATAGAACAGGGTCAATATATTAAGCAAACCTCGACACACATACACAATACGCAGGGGGTAAATATACTTTTGGATGACGAGGGGGAAACAGACAGAAACTGTGGAAATGACAAGAGCATGCATATTCAACAATCAGATCATGGTGATACTACGTGCCCCTACCCCTTGACCGGTACGGACACGGCTCTAGCTACCTAACCTCGAGACTGACCCCAACCCAGTGTGGAAGGTAATACTTACATACCTCGAGGAGTCCAAAGAGGCAAGGGTGGAGGAGTGGGGGGCAATCGTAAGGGTCAGTGTGGTTGCTGTGGCCAATGGCTTGAAGCCAAGTGCAGCGGCTCAGCAGGGGTGATTCACCTGGGCCAGTTGGGTGAAGGTCAGGGCTGAGTCTGGGTGGGTTACCTGGCCTGCAGCACCTGGTGATTTAGTAAGGGTCACCTTAATGGCTTAGGGTGAGTCTTTGACCTTGACTGGCAGGTAGTGTGTCCTCTAAACAGGAGTGCAGCAGCGCCACTTGGTGGTGGAACACTGCCTCTCCATTACCGCGTGGCAGCACACATCCTCATGGCGAACCGGTCCCGCTTGTATCGCTATGTGGCAGGGCAGCCATAGGGAAATGGCATCATCAGACTCCATCAGACTCTGACTCCAGTATCCCTTCCAGTGCGAACCCTGGCCAGCGGTTATGATGTCACAATGCACCAGGTGATTGAGCTCCTGTTGCCCTTAAAGGGGCACACTGAAGTTGAACAAAAACAGTCGTTAATGACCCTCAACATGGTGGCTGTGTTTCTTCCACTGCTCACACCGCTACAGTGTTAACCCCAATGAGCCCAAACATTTTTCTGGACTCAAAACACCATGGATTCAGCAGAGATTGACACTGTCTCCATCCAGCTTACCCCCTTTTGGACCCACCAACTGAGAACTTGGTTCTGGCAGGCGGAAGCACAATTTCAATTCCGCAACATCTCCTCAGATGCCACGATGTTCTATCATTTCATGAGTGCTCTGGACCAAGATACGCCAATGAGGGTGCACGACATCATCCACAACCTCCTGGCTATGGGCAAGTACACTGCCCTCAAGATATTCTGCTTGAAACTTTCAGGCTAACTCCCCAGCAAAGGGCTTCCAGGTTCCTTCACCTAGATGGTCTTGGGGACCGTAGTCTGTCGGCACTGATGGACAAAATGCTGGCCCTGGCGGAAGACTACAAGCCTTGTTTTCTCGTCTGCCAGATATTCCTGGAAAAGATGCCGGAGGACATCCAGCTGCTTCTCACAGATGAAGACTTCTCGAACCCAAGGAGAGCAACATCCCATGCAGGTGCCCTCTGGCGCACAAAGCAGGAGAACGAGGCAGCCCTCAACTCGGTGGCACGACCAGGAGCCAGCCAACCACAAGCCGTTCCCAAGACCAAGCCAGAGGAGGGCCAGTCAACCTGGTGTTTCTACCACCAGCGCTGGGGAGCGCAAGCCCATAAGTGTGCCAGCCCTGCGGATATCAGGGAAATGACCAGGCCATCCGTGTTGATGGTTGCGATGGCTGGCCACACAAACAGCTTCCTTCATGTGATGGACAGATACACCGGATGCCGATTCCTGGTGGGCACAGGGGCTGAGCTCAGCATATTTCAACCCCCACAGCATTAGAGATGCACCCGATCTTGAGGTCAAACCCCACGGGTGGCCAACCACTCCACCATCAGGACCTACGGCACCTGCAGGGCACAGATACAGATAGGGAAGGAGAAGTTCCTCTGGAAATTCATCCTCGCCTCCGTGGGCACCGCGCTGTTAGGGGCCGACTCCCTCAGAGCTCACGGCCTACTGGTGAACATGAAAGGCAAAAGGCTAGTCAATGCCTGAACGTTCCTCTCCACCCAAGGAGACACAGCAGAAGCCAGCAGGCCTGAAATCGGCGTAGCCGTCACCAGGGACGAGTTCGATGAGATCCTCCATGTATACCCTGCCATCTTAGAGCCATGATTCAATGCCGCCATGCCCCAGCATGGGGCCCCCCTCTGCATGCTAGACGCAGACAGTTGCGCCTGAGAAGCTCAAGCAGGCAAAGGAGGAGGCCAATGCCAGTTTGACAAGGAGTCCCTCAAGTTCCTGGGGGACACCATTTCGGGGGCTGGGTCTGTGCCGGCGCCAGAGAAGTTTGCAGCTGTTCCGATTCCCCAAACCCTTCACCCTGAAAGGCCTTCAAGAGTTCGCAGAGGGTGGGGGGTGGGGGGAAATGACACTGTATATTCAAGAGGGAAATGTTTGTGTGTATTTTGATTTATATGTTTAATAGTGTGAAAAATAAAAAATTGGAGAAAAAAAAGTGTTTGCGGGCATGGTGAACTTTTTACCATCGTTTCATCCCCGGAGCTCTGCGCACCATGCACTCATTGTTCGCGTTCATGGCCACCAAAGAAAAAACTTTATTGTGGTCAGAGGAGACGGACAGTGCTTTCATTGTGACAAAGGATGCTCTAGCCAGCACCACGCTGCTTGTGCACCTGTGGCCGGAGGTGCACACGGCGGTCTCCATGGGTGCCTCAGCTACTGCAGTGGCGGGGGTTGGGGAGAGATTCTGGAACAGTTGCTCGTTGGACAATGGCACCCGCTGGCCTTTTTCACCCGCCTGAGCTCAAATACAGTGCCTTCGACTGGGAGCTCCTGGCGCTGTATTTGGCTATCCGCCATTCCTCGTGGGCAGGCTGTTCACAGCCTTTACGGATCACAAGCCCCACACTCAAGCACTGGTGATGACCAAGGATCCCGTGGTCCGCCAGACAGCAGCGCCACCTTTCGTACGTGTCTGAGTTCACGACTGACATCCGACACAGGGCCGGTAAGGACAATGTAATGGCGGATGCGCTCTCCCATCCAGACATCAACACGCTCATGCCCAGCCTGGATTTCAAGCAACTGGCTAAGACCCAGAGGAATGATGAGGAGATGCAGGCCTTGCGGATCGCCATCTCGGGCCTCAAACTCCAGGATGTCTAGGTGCCAAGCAGCCTGGACACATTGCTCTGCGACGTCTCAACAGGCATGCTGCGTCCGGTGGTCCTGCCGCACTGGAGGGCAAAGGTCTTCAGTCTGATCCACGACTTCGCTCACCCAGCAGTGAAGACAACCGTGCAGATGGTCGTGGAGCAGTTTGTGTGGCACGGGCTGAAGAAGGAAGTGACGGAACTGGCCAGGAACTGTACCAGGTGCCAGACCTCCAAGGTCCACCAATAAACACGAGCCCCCATCTAGAACTTCGACCCAGCGGTTCGCAGATTCCAACACATCCATGTTGATGTCATCAGGCCCCTGTCCAAGGAGGCTCATTACCTCCTCACGGTGGTGAATCAGGCCACAAAGTGGCTGGAGGCCGTCCCGATTAAGGAGGCTTCTGCGGAGAAGTGCCAGTTTTGGAGTCCCAGCACACATCACTAGCGACAGAGCGGCGCAGGTCACGTCTGCCCTGTGGACTGAAATGGCGAAGCTCCTAGAGGTCAAGCTTCATCACACCACAGCAAACCACCCGCAGTTCAGCGGGTTGGTGGAGAGGTTCCACAGGCACCTGAAGGCATCGCTTATGGCCAGGCTCTCTGGACCAGACTGGGCGGACGAACTACCCTGGGTCCTCCTTGGGATTAGGACGGCACCTGCAGGCTTCAGCAGTGGAGATGGTCTGTGGCACACCGCTTTCCCTGCCAGGTGAGATTTTTGGCGCAGACCCTGACACCATGGCTACTGACAAAAACCTGCTGTTGGACCTACGCAGGCAACTGGCCTCCCTAGCTCCCCCACTCCCTCCCCAAAGAGCTTGATTCGGCCCAGTTCGTTTTTGTGTGGAGTGGACCACAAGATGCACCACTATAGCGACTGTACGAGAGGCCATTCAATGTCCAGCAGAACCTTCACCCTGGACTTTGGGGGGAGAGAGGATCGTTTTACAGTGGACCACCTGAAGACGGCCCATCTGGAGTTATCACAGCCGGTGCAGAAGGCCACGCCCAAGCACCGGGGCTGGCTGCCAAAGCGACAGGATGCATAGCCAGTTCTGGGGGGGGGGGGGGTGGGTTGTGTGGTGGTGCACATCCTCATGGCAAACCGGCCTCGCTTGTATTGCCATGTGGTGGGGTAGCCATGGGGAAATGATGTCATCTGAGGTCTCCCTCCGACTCCAGCATCCCTTCCAGCGTGCACCCTGGGCAGCGATTATGATGTCACAATGCACCAGGTGACTGAGCTCATGCTGCCCTTAAAACTGTCGTTACGACCCTCAATGTGGTGGCTGTGTTTCTTCCACTGCCCACACCGCCACAATACTATATATTGGCAACTTTTGACTAACTCCTTCACCTGTCCCCCAGTAAACTGTTCCAGGTAATACAGACGATCTTTAGCTTTTTTAGTATTACTTTCAATGTGAAGTTCAAAGGATTTCATGAACGTCAGATATTGTAATGGATCTGCATTGAAAAACTTTAATTTCCCTCAAGTAATAAAATATAGGAAGGAGTCACTTGATGGAGTCGTGGCCGGTAGGGTAAAACCAGCCCTCTCCAGAAAAGAAGAAAAAAAGTTAAGAAAAGACAAAGTTCAATAAATATAAAATATAAGAAATAAAAGATAAAGTTGCAGAGAAGAGAAAGAAGATGGCACCCAAGAAGGAAAAAGTAAAAACATGAAAAAAAGAAGAAAAGACACCGTTAAAGAAAGGAGAAGGCTTCACCTGCACGAACGAACAGGGAGCCGTGGTGGAGAAAAGCGCTCGATTTCCGAGGTTGGTGTCGGACCTGCGGCATCGCGACCCCCCCGACCGGTGGACTGCAAAAATGGCTCTCTGAGCCAAACAAAAGTGCGTAGTGCGCAATCCAAGATAAAGGAAAACACCGACGGGAGGGGGGCTCAGCCGAGGAGCAGGCAACCATGGCGCAACCAGCTGAGGGACGCCTGACACCAGGGCTCTCAGCTGGAAGATGAGGAAAGCGATAGGAGAGGGAGTGAAGTACCAGGTGAGAAAGAAAGTCGACGGGGTGAACGGCAAGAGGAGCAGCAGCAGGAGGCTCGACAGATGAGCAGCTCAGAAGGAGAGGATCAACAGCAAGAGGCCAAGCAAGAAGAGAACTGACAAATTGAGACAAGCTACTCATCAGAAGAGACACAGATACAAAGAAGAAGACACAAACATAGGTACAGACACAGAAGAAGACTAAGATCTTCACAGAGAGATAGAAGGTAAAACAGATGGACAGAATAAAGAATAATGAAGAACAAATGAGAGCATTAAAAGAATGGTTGTCATTAGAATTTAGTGCAATTAAAAGAAAAATGAAAAGAACAGAAGATAAAATGCAAAGATTAGAACTAGTCATGACAGAAATAGGGAAGAGTTGAAAATGTGGAAGAACGAGAAACGCTGTAGTTTCTCTGAACGCTGAAGTAAACGACTTTAGAGGAAAATTGGAAGAAAGTGACAAACAAAATTAAAGAGACACAAGAGTTGTTAGCTCAGAAAATTGATATGTTGGAAAATTATAGTAGGCGAAACAACATAAAAATAGTGGGCTGAAAGGAAGATGAAGAAGGCACAGATATAAGGAATTTATAAAAGAATGAATCCCGAAGGTCCTGGGAATTACAGAAATGCAGGAAGAAGTGGAAATAGAAAGGGGACACAGAACACTAGCTCCGAATCCACAGACACATCAAAAACCAAGATCCATTTTAGTCAAATTTTTGAGACATAAGACAAGAGAAAATATACTGGAGCGGGCAAGGAATAAAATTAGAGAAGACAATAAACCATTGGAATACAAGGGTCAAAAAATATTTTTTTACCCAGGCATAATGTTTGAACTCTTAAAGAAGAGGAAGGAGTTTAATATAGCAAAATTGATCCTATGGAATAAAGGTTATAAATTCATGTTAAGACATCCAGCTGTGCTTAAAATATTTATCCCCAGGGACCAAAGCAGACTGTTCTCGGATCCGGAGGAAGCACAAGAATTTGCAGAACGCTTGCAGGACAGAAGGAGAGATGAAGAGATGTAATAAGAATGAAGAATGGCGATAAAATATATATAAAGAACTAAAGAAGGGAAAGAGAAGGGAAGGAAGGAAGTAAGGGGAAAAAAGGGAGAACTTTGTGTATGTGTGTAAAAAAAGTGTTTTCTGGGGGGGGGTTGGGGGAGAGAGAATAACCGTCACTGCGAAATCAGTTGACGCTTGCGAGCAAGATCACAATCGAAATGGAAAGGGGAGTTGTAGTTGCCCAGCAAGGGATAAGGGGCAACTCAGGGGGAGGGGGGGAGGTGGTGTTTGGGGTTAAGGTAATATTTGATGTGTGAGTTGTTGGAGTATTTTATGTTTTAAATGTTTTGTCATACATTGAGTTCAAAAAAGGAAAGCTGAGAGATGAAAATGGGGGAAAGGGGGATGGTGGTGGTGAGGAAGAGGAAATGAGGTGTAAACAGGATATGAGATGGCCACGTTGAACTATATGTCTATAAGCATTAATGGAATACATAACCAAATTAAAAGGAAGAGGCTATTAAACTTACTGAAAAAAGAAAACATAGATATAGTATTTGTGCAGGAAACGCATCTAACTGAAGTGGAACATAACAAATTAAAGAGAGACTCCTTCGGACACGTAGCGGCAGCGTCATATAATTCAAAAGCTAGAGGTGTAGCTATATTGATTAATAAAAATGTAGCAATCAAAATAGAGGAAGAAATAATAGATCCAGCAGGGACATATGTAATGATAAACTGTCAGATATATTCAGATTTTTGGAACTTGAGGAGGATCAAAAGTTTATGCAAGATTTTTTTTGAAGATTGTAGATACACAAGGAAATATATTGATAGGAGGGGATTTTAACCTTAATTTGGATCCAATGTTGGATAAAACTGGACAAAAGACTAGTAAAAAGAATAAAGTGGCCAAGTTTATGGTTAAATCAATGCAGGAAATGACAATTATAGATATATGGAGGAGGCAGCACCCAAGAGAGAAGGAATACTCATATTATTCAAGTAGGGATAAAACATACTCAAGGATTGATATGTTTTTGTTGTCGGCCCTTAATCAAGGGAGAGTTAGGAAAACTGAATATAAAGTAAGATTACTATCTGATCATTCACTCCTGTTATTAGCAATAGAACTGGAGGACATCCCACCAAGAACATATATCTTTACAGGTTAAATAAACTTCCTGCTACTTAAAAAGCAGGAATTTAGAGAGTTTATTGAAGGTCAAATTAAAACATATTTTGAAATAAATACAGAATGAGTGAAAGGCAAATTTATATTATGGTTGCAATGAAAGCCTTGATTAGAGGGCAGATAATAATATGTGAAACTAAGATGAAAAAGCAATGCAATCGGGAAATCGAGCAGTTCAAAAGGGAGATTGTAAGTACAGAAAAGGAACTAGTAAAAAGGGATGATATACTGAAAAGGAGAGAATTGGCGGACAAAAAAATAAAATACGAAACATTACAAACATACAAGGTGGAGAAGAACAAAATGAAAATAAAGCAAACATATTGCGAACTAGGAGAAAAAATAAATCACAAAATATTAGCCTGGCAACTTAAAACAGAACAAGCTAAAAGAACTGTATTGGCATCAAGGAAAAAGGACAGACAAATTACATTTAACCCAATAGAGATTAATGAGAACTTTAAGGAATTTTATGAACAATTATACCAAACTGAGAAGGAGGGGAAATATGATAAAATAGAAGAGTTTTTAGCTAAAATTGAACTATTGAAATTGCAAGAGGAACAAAACAAACTGATAAACCATTTGAAACAGAGCAATTACAGGATATATTAAAAAGGCTGCCGAACAATAAAATGCCTGGAGAGGATGGATTCCCAATAGAATACTATAAAACATTTAAAGAGGTATTAATTCCTCCTCTCCTGGAAGTAATGAACCAAACTGAATAAACACAAAACTTGCCAGATTCATGTAAGACATCAATAATTACAGTAATACCAAAGACAGGGAAGGATCCATTAACACCAGCATCATAGAGACCAATATCTCTACTTAATTCAGATTATAAAATAATAGCAAAATTATTAGCATACACATTGTTCGATTGTGTACCAAAAATAGTAAAACATGATCAATCTGCATTTATTAAGAAAAGACGAACAGCAGATAATGCCTGTAAACTTATTAATCTAATTCATGCAGTTCAAGGAAATAAGAAGCTAACAGTGGCTGTTGATTTAGATGCAGAAAAAGCCTTTGACAGAGTAGAATGCAATTATTTATTTAAAGTATTACAGAGGTTCAATCTACCAGAAAAATATATTAATTGGATTAAATCATATAATGGACCATTGGTGAAGGTAACAGTAAATGGATATGTATCGAACCAATTTAAATGAAGTCGATCATCTAGACAGGTATGTCCATTATCCCCCTCATTGTTTGCTTCAGCAATAGAACCATTGGCAGAACTGATAAGAACAGAAAATAAAATAAAAGGGATAAAATAAAGGAGGAGTAAAAAATCAGTTTTTTGCAGATGACATCATAGTATACTTAACAGAACCAGAAATATCAATAAAAGAATTACATAAGAAATTGAAGGAGTATGGAGAAATATCGGGGTACAAGATCAACGCAAATAAACGTGAAGTGATGCCAATGAGTAACGCGGATTATACAGAATTTAAAAAAGATTCACCATTTAAATGGCAAACACAAGCAATCCAATACCTAGGTATTGGGTTAGATAATAACTTAAGCCACCTGTACAAACTAAATTATCAGCCACTAATAAAGAAATGACAGGAAGACTTAGAACATTGGAAAGAATTACCACTAACGTTGATAGGGAGGGTAAATTGCATTAAAATGAATGTCTTCCCAAGGATACAATACTTATTTCAATCGTTGCCAATTCCCTTAATAGAGAAATTCTTTAATGAACGAAAGAGAGTAATAAGGAAATTTTTGTGGAAAGAGTGGAAACCGAGGATAGCTTAAGATAAATTGACAGAAAGATACAATCAAGGTTGTTTACAATTACCAAACTTTAAAAGTATTATAGAGCAGCACAATTAAGGTATTTATCAGATTTTTACCAGACAAGGGAAAAACCAGACTGGAATAAGATAGAACTAAATAATATAGGGGAGCAGGTACCGTAACATACACTTTATGAGTGGGAGGAAAAGCTGGTGCAATATAAAAGCTCACCAGTATTGCATCATTTACTTAATATATGGAAGAAGATCCACTTAGAAAGGAAAAAAATGATTTACCAAATACCAAAATTGTATTGACACAAAACCCACTAATCCCTTTTGCAATAGATAACCTTTCCTTTAGAGAATGGGAGAGAAAAGGAATCAAAAGAATAGAAAATTGTTTTTTGAGAAATAATTTATTAACATTTGAACAGTTGAAGTACAAATGTGGAATAACTCAATGTCTGCATATCATCAACTGAAAGCTTATTGAAAGGGTAAACTGGGAAACAGACTGAGATTACTGGAAGGAAGCAGCTTTGAATATATGATTACAGACATAATGATAATTAAAAGATTTATAACAAACATGTACATTAAGCTGCAAGATAAGGAAAAGGATGAAATAAGCTATAAACCTAAACAAAAGTGGGGAAAAGGATTTAAACATAAAGATAAAAAAATGAAACATGGGAAAAATTATGTTCTGGAAGTATGAAGAATATAATAAACACAAGGTTATGCATGATACAGTATAATTTGTTACACAGGTTATATATCACGCCTCAAAAGTTAAAAGAATGGGATCCAACATTATCAGATAGATGTTTTCACTGTAAGAAGGAAATGGGAACAACAGTACATGCAATTTGGGCATGTAAGAAAGTGAAAATGTTTTGGGAAGATCTAAATCGGATAATAAATAAAATCACAAAAATAACATACCAAAAAATCCAGAGATCTGGATTTTAATATAAGACGTAAGGAATTAGGCCTCAAATTGGATAAAGCGCAAAAAAGATTTATTATGACAGCCTTAGCAGTAACCAAAAAATGTATAATGTCAACTTGGAAAATGGAAGAGAGCCTGAGAATACAGCAAAGGTACATGGAAATGAATAATGTATTCCTTTGGAAAAAAATAACATTTAAAAAATAAAGTCACATTATTTGAACAAATTTGGGAACCATACATGGAACATAACAGAGAGTGCTTGCCTCGGACCTCCACCCCATAAATGATAAAAAGACAAAACGACTTGATCCAGTAGGTAAAAGTAGATGACACATTTTTCATGTTTATTTTTCATTGTGTGATGACATTGTTTAATGGTATATGTTGAATATTTATTGGTTTTGGAGGGGGTGGGAAAGGGGGAGGTAGGGTAGGGGGGGAAAAGGGAGAAAATGCCACTGTGTATATTTAATGAGAAACGTTTGTTTTTATTTTGATTGACACGGTTCACAGAGTGAAAAATAAAAAATTATAATAAAATAAAAAGTTAAAAAATATGAACCTGTTGCTGCACTAACATAACAGAAATTTCATTTTGTTTTGCTATGAGTTTGTCTTGTCCACCATAACTTGCGAATGGTTGTCTTGTGAATGGACCAAACAGAACTTGAACTGGTGCCATAGGTGTAGGAGCTTGATTTGTAAGTGATGGCATCCTTGACTTGTTGCTAGTTCTTCTGCAACATGAAGAGACATAAA
Organism: Narcine bancroftii; assembly: GCF_036971445.1. NCBI lineage: Eukaryota > Metazoa > Chordata > Chondrichthyes > Torpediniformes > Narcinidae > Narcine > Narcine bancroftii. Next base: position 215,575,398 of record NC_091473.1, read on the forward strand.
TGGTTGAGTATGATCAACTCGCTTGGTTTTGTGGTGGCCTGCAATTGCAGAGATCGGGCCAGCACATTGCGCGGTGGGCAGACGTGGACAGAGATCGCTAAAGCGACTCCCAGGATAACCGAAGGGCCTACTCCAGCTCCTATTGTCTATTGTCTAAACCAGCAGGGGTCGAAGCTGGGGGAGCATCAGACTAACAGCCATAATATGGAGTTGGTCAAGCTGCCCAGTTAACTCAGCAGAAACAGGCTTTGTACGAAGGGCCTTCATATGCATGGATGTTCCCACCTGCTATTGTTATTCATATGGATGAACTCAGTCAATCAGCAAAAGTGGCCTTTCCATCCCGAATAATGGAGTGAGCTTAACCTACCACACAGTGTGTGTCTTTCTTTAGGCACTTTCAAATGGCCACAATACCCGACTGGAAAGCCGCACATTGTGCTCCTGTGGCCATCTGAAACAGGAGTATCCGGCCAGGAGGTCTACTCACCCAACTCTTCTGTAGTAGGTCTAAAATCTTGCTTGGAGTATCCACCGTGGCAGCTGAAAGAAGCTGGGCTGCCAGAGGGTGGGCTGATGATGTCGCGGTGATGTCATCAGCCATCAACTCTGTCCTGTATACTGCAGTGATATCGTACTTTATAATATCAGATTAATCAATTTGAAATTGTTATTTGGAAGTAAAGACACCAAGGTGAGGAAGCTCAGCTGTTCGAACGGTGTCCTTTGCGTGGCGGGGGCGGGAATGCATGATCAACTGCGGGCTTGAGCCCTTCATCAAGGTATCAATTCCAGGCCTTGCAGTTTGGCCCCTGTAGGGATTTCAGGTACTACACAGCACTGACTGCTGCTCTCTCCACTTCTCCCTCAAGCATGCCTTGATGAAGGGCTCAAGCCCGAAATGTCGGTTGTGTATTTTTGCCCTTTGCTACATGGAGGACACTCTTGACCTGCTGAGTGAACTGGTAACCATTCACCAAAACAAACTTGCCTGGACTATCCATCTCAATGGCAGGAGGTGGAGTTAAACTGAGCAAAGTTGACTTCTAATTGGTTTAGCTAGTGTATCTCCATCTATCATAGATAGCCCTGTAGGATTGGACATATACCCCCCCCCCCACCAACAGACACCCTCAACAGGCACCCCCCCCAACGTCTCAAAGGTTGCCATGGATATTGTCTATGCGTGGACGTATGTAAACCCCACTTCATGGGGCAAGCAAACACACTGTACAGTTGCACTGGTTGCAGTAAGAGTGAGTGTCTCATCAGCTCCGGGGAAAGGGGCCAAGGAATCCTGCAGAGGGCAAATAAGAGCCACTGATACTGGAACAGCTTCCAGCCCAAAGTCACATAAATCAGAAGTCAGAAGGAAAGGAATCTCATACAAAGCATGTCGCAACAACAGAACTGTGCCTTGGTCTTAAACTGTGGAGAACTCAAAGTGGTAACCAAGTGACCTCTTTTCAACTGTTTAGTGACAACTTTGTATCTTTCTAGATTGATGTGAATGCATGGAGTAACTTGGGGAGGAGGGTGTGGAGAATGGCTGGTGCATTCAGCCCGCTGCTTCCTTGATGTATGTGCACACCTTTCGTCCGACATGACTGGTTGAAAGTCCGGCCGTGGAGACACTCGTCGTAGCCAGTGGGGACATTCCCCCCATGGTTGCCAGTCCCATCCCAGGTTTGTCACCACGGCATTTGTGCTACCCTTATCTCCACTGCAGTGCCGTCAGTCCAACCTAACCTTGCACCACTTTCCCTTCTGTCCTCCATGCTCCTGATTCTGTTGTGTTCCACATCAGCCTGATGCGCTGCAATGATGTCAAGGCAGTGTGGGTGGGACTAGACCACTGTCCCGAGGAGCCGGCTTTCATGGGTAGATGTGACCAAGTCCCTCAGCTGGTACGTTCAAGTGCCAAAAAGGCATCCACTCTGTGGCCACCAAAACGTGCCAGCTGAACTCCCCTAGCCGCAACTGCCGACGCATGATCTTCGTGGGAAACCCTAAAAGCAGGTGTGTGTGTGTGTGTGTGTGTGTGTGTTTCTTCGTAGTGGTCAGCTACAGTTTAACCTTTTTGAAATGTTCTCCTTTCGGGAACATTCAAATATTGTGCGCTCGGAAAAGATTGAATGTCACGAGCTCTTTCCACTTAGTTGGTCATTGACATTCGAGTACTATCAGCGCCACCCGTGGTTCCTTGCTCGAGTATACTTGTTTCTTGTGGCTGCAGTACCCAATGCTATGCAGGAATGTTAGGTGCTAGCTCTTTGGGTGTTTCACTTTGAGTGATAGATCTTGCAGAAGCCTGAGCTAATGCTTTGACTTTGGCCAAATTCATAGCATATTGTTCCTCAAGATGTAGTCTTTTCTTTTCTCTCTTCAATAATCTTTTTTGTTCTTCTTGCTGATTCTTCATTTCAGCTTCCATATCTTCTAAAGCACATCTTTTCTCCAACCACTCGCGTTGTGTACAGATAGTAGCCAAGTCTGCTTGCGCCTTAGCAGGCATAGCTGACATGCTTGAAGCATATAAAGCTGTACTTCTTCTAGATGCCTTTGAAGACTTTGAAGATCTTCCTACGCTCATAACCTTGGAAATACTATCAGATATCACTGATTGAGCCTCTGTCTTCAGCATTTTGCTTGGTACAGCACCAGTAGGGCTTTGCAACATTGATTCACCAGTTTCAGTGCCACTAACTTTTAAGTCAGCTCATGAGGCATGAAGTGCCTTCTTGCTTGGTAGTTGAAGCAGCTTCTTCAATAGTGGCTGGTTCCAATCTCCTGCCAATCGTTGTTGGTTTGCCTTGCTGGCTCAACTCACAACCAAACGGTTCTGAGAGGAGCTGTTTGCTTGAGGTCTTTAGACCGATGAGACCGCTTCTCAATCTTGGATTCTTCACACTGCAGCCTGTCTTCTCCTGGTTCCTGAGAATTGTAAACAAATTTGTATCTCACGTGGTCCCTTTGAGAAGATTTCGCTGGCTGAATTGTCTCTGTGTTCTGCACACAAACTTTTGTTTCAGTTCTTTTTAGAACACATACTTCTGGTCTACCTGCCACATTCTGTGGTCCATCAGCTATTATCTCTTCAAGGTTACAGGTGTCTGCAGTCAGACAGATATGTTCTAAACGAGGCTTCGGGAATATTCTCACAAACTTCTCATTAAAGCTTAAATTCTTCTTGCATACAAATTTTATGCGCCTTTCTTCCAATCAAAGTTCACATACATAACTTTTCTTTGAATAAAATATAGACGATACTTCCCAATTTCTAATATTTCCCACTTTCAAAACTTGTCATCTTCAAGAAAATGTGAGCGATGATATTCCAAATTACTCTTTTATTAATCCAATAAATCAAACTTTGTAGATGAAGCTTTAAGTTGTTGATAAAATGAATAAATATTTTGCATAACTTTACATTGAGATTTTCATAACAACGAGTAAACAAGGCATATATTGTAATAATGATATGGCAAAATTCAACTTTAAACATTAAAAGAAGAAATAGACAAAATAGATGAATTAAGATTTAATTCAAGGACAAGTATCTTGAGCTTATGTGTCTGTCGGGATTCTTCAAAGAATGAAATATGAGTTCTCTGTCCCCCTGAATATTATGACATATGACATCATTAGCCACTATTTTTTTTCTCTTTGGCTTGGCTTCGCGGACGAAGATTTATGGAGGGGGTAAAAAGTCCACGTCAGCTGCAGGCTCGTTTGTGGCTGACAAGTCCGATGCGGGACAGGCAGACACGGTTGCAGCGGTTGCAGGGGAAAATTGGTTGGTTGGGGTTGGGTGTTGGGTTTTTCCTCCTTTGCCTTTTGTCAGTGAGGTGGGCTCTGCGGTCTTCTTCAAAGGAGGTTGCTGCCCGCCAAACTGTGAGGCGCCAAGATGCACGGTTTGAGGCGTTATCAGCCCACTGGCGGTGGTCAATGTGGCAGGCACCAAGAGATTTCTTTAGGCAGTCCTTGTACCTTTTCTTTGGTGCACCTCTGTCACGGTGGCCAGTGGAGAGCTCGCCATATAACACGATCTTGGGATGGCGATGGTCCTCCATTCTGGAGACATGACCCATCCAGCGCAGCTGGATCTTCAGCAGCGTGGACTCGATGCTGTCGACCTCTGCCATCTCGAGTACTTCGACGTTAGGGATGAAAGCGCTCCAATGGATGTTGAGGATGGAGCGGAGACAACGCTGGTGGAAGTGTTCTAAGAGCCGTAGGTGGTGCCGGTAGAGGACCCATGATTCGGAGCCGAACAGGAGTGTGGGTATGACAACGGCTCTGTATACGCTTATCTTTGTGAGGTTTTTCAGTTGGTTGTTTTTCCAGACTCTTTTGTGTAGTCTTCCAAAGGCGCTATTTGCCTTGGCGAGTCTGTTGTCTCTCTCATTGTCGATCCTTGCATCTGATGAAATGGTGCAGCCGAGATAGGTAAACTGGTTGACCGTTTTGAGTTTTGTGTGCCCGATGGAGATGTCAGCCTTGTCTAGCATGGTTCTGATGTTCCAGCATGCTAGCTTGAGTTTGTGAGCATCTTTTGAGGGGGAGGACGTGGAGGGGGAGGACGTGGAGGGGGAGGACGTGGAGGGGGAGGACGTGGAGGGGGAGGACGTGGACTTGTCCTCGGGCCTGCGCAAAGGAGCTTTTAGGTGGAGTGCAGTGCGCGCAGTACTGGCCCCACCCTTTACACCCATGGTTCGTGTGCCGTGGCCGAGCAAGCTGGGACGTGGCAGCGAGGTCCTTGGGTCGTAGGTTTTATATCGGAGTGGCCTTCTCCTATGCAGGTTTCTTACCCGGGCTGGAGGGGCCTGCCTCCCCTCCTAGGTCGGTCCATACTGCCCGGACCGGGGCCGAGGCCGCCGCAGCTCACGCTGTGCCTGGACTGGGGCCGCCACCTCCCACTCTCTGCCCGGATCGGGGCCTCCGCCTGCCCCACTCGACCGAGGCCGGGGCCGCTGTTTCCCCCTTGCTCCTGCCCGGATCGGGCAGGAGCGGCCCCGGCCTCGGTCCGGGCGAAGGGTAGACGGCGGCGGCCCCGATACGGGCAGGAGCAAGGGGGAGACGGCGGCCCCGGCCTCGGTCCAGTGAGGCAGGTGGAGGCCCCGATACGGGCAGAGAGTTGGAGGCGGCGGCCCCAGTCCGGGCACAGGGAGAGCAGCAGTGGCCCCGGCCCCGGCGAAGGGTAGGCGGCGGCGGCGGCCCCGATCCGGGCAGGATTAGCCACTATAGTAATACTACAAACAATAATATCTTCAAGGGATAGGCACAAAATTAACTACAAATCAAAAACACAAGGTTTCAACCTTTGCACTTAGTTCCCAAAAATGATCCAGTGTTTGCTGATCTGCTTACCCACAAAACTACTGATAGGCTGGTGGTTTTCTCACTGGAATATTGGAGGCTGAAAGGGGAATAGGTTTGTCAAATCACAAGGAGCTGGAAAAGGTAAATAGTCACAGTCGTCTCACTGGGGGAGGGAAGTCTAAAACTTGAGGACATCATTTTCAGGAAGAGGAGAAAGAGTTTAAAGTTACCTGAAGGACAAATTTCTTGCTGTGTATTTGGAACATGTTGCCTGTGGAAGTGGTAGATGTGTGTACCATTCTACAATTTAAAAGATACCATGGATGTCGGTATATATTTAAATCTTATAAATGTCACAGCAAAACATTTTATAAAATAAAATCTGAACTATTAAGCTCCTACAGTCCTACCACTAAATATTTTCCTACTGAAAATGATGTTTCAGAAATTGAATTTATAGTGATGGTGTAGCGGGCCGAGTGACCGCGCGAGTAAACAGGCTGAATTGGTGGTCCAAGATGGCAGGGAACCCCCTTCATTACTGAGAAGAAGCCTGCACCTAGCTCCACATGTGGGATAAGGAGTGGGGAAGTGTGTAAAATACAGCAGAGGACTAGCAGCTCCAATGCTCAGAGGGAAAGATGTTCAGAGCTGGCACTTCTAAAGAGGAGCAGAGGCCAGTGGCCTGGCGAGGTCCTTCTTTGTTCCATATCCTGGGTTCATAGATGGTTGAATTATGAGGGGGGGGGGGGGGAAGGAAGTCTGGTTGCTCAGTGACAAATGTTGTTTGTTGGTTGCTGTGAAAAATGGAAGGGAGTTGTCAAAGTGTCGTAGGCACACAATGGTGGCGGGGGGAGAGAGAGAAAGAGAGAAAGAGAGAGGGATATATAGGGACAAGGCTAAAAGCAAACAGAATGGGAAAATGTATAATTGGGAAGGGAAAATGTGATATGGCAGGAAGTCGGGAGAGTAAACTGGTAAAAGATGTTCATAGGAGAAAGCACAGAAGCTACATGGAGAAGGTTTCAGGACCACTTGCCCAGGGTTCTGGATAGATTTGTGGCACTGAGACAGGGAAAAGATGGTAGAAAAAAGGACCTGTGCTTGACAACACTGGCAAAGCAACTCGGTAAGAGGAAGAAGGAAACCTATATGGGTGTAACCTGCTTTATGAAACTAGAGCAATCTTATGAATCTTTCATTAACCAAAATGGCATAAAACAAAGACCCATTCCACTACCATTGATGGCTATTTTTGCAAAAGCCCATTCAAAATCCATTCGTCCTTTCATAAAAGTGAACACAGGTTTCTTCATACAAGTGAATTTTCGTTAAGCAGGTATTTGTAAAAGGGGGTATTGTGAGTGGTGCAGTGAATAAAGCACAACAGAAGTTGTCTGTGAGCCGAACCAACAGAACTGTTTAATGGAATTTTGGCAGGAGTCTAAATAATTACCATTGGCGTGCTATTACAATCACACATCGCCCAGAGTTCTTTGTGCCCCCCAGCCACTGGATATTCCTGATCCTGCGGGGACCCGCAACTACGAATTCCAGTTTGATAATGTAATAGTGTGGTTTGCCACATAATCCTCCCCCCGCCCCATTGTTTGGAGGTGACACCATAGTCTCACCTGTATGGTTAGAATCAATTGGCGAACGCCCCTTGCACCAGCGGCATGTCACCTGTACTGGCTGATGTAGGTCCACATGTGCCGGCTTAAGGTGATCTCCCAAAACAATTTATTGCCTGCGCCAATGTCTATTACAAACGTTGAGTCTTCATTCTGTTTCACCTGGAATGGACCTTCATATGGACGTTACAACAGTGACCTGTGTACATCCTGGCACAAGAATACAGAAAGGCAGTCCTTGAGTTCAGGTGGAATGTATGAAGTCATAAACCCATGCTGGGTGGCTGGGACAGGCACCAATGTACCGACCTTCTCCCTTCAGTGTGTGAGTTCTGGTGGGATATTCCTGCTGCTCCTGTGCAGCTGGAATGAAATCCACTGGGACCATTAGGAGGGGGTTCCCTAAACCAATTCTGCAGAGGGCCTAGCTAGATCTTCCCTTCTCTGCATTCTATAGGGATTGCTCCCTCCGTGACTCCATCCTCCACTTACTCCTCCCTACCAATCGCCCCCTCGTCATCTTCCCCTGTGGCTGCAGGAGATGCCACAGGTGTCCACACCTCCTCCCTCACCACAGTTTGGAGCCTAAAGTGGGCCTTACAATTAAAACAACACTACTTCTGTATTCGCAGGAGAGATTTACTCCATTCGATGCTCTCTTTGTGGCCTTCTCTACAGGGAGACTGCTTCGCTGACAACCTTTGCTCTGTCTGCATCAATGACAGGGACCGCCCTGTGGCCAACCATTTCAGTTCTGCAAGTTCCCATATTTGCATGTCTGTCCATGGTCTCATGTATTATCCCATCATATTAACTGTAAATTGGAGGAACAACACCTCATTTTCCACCTGGCCACTCTCCATGCGGATAGCATTAACATCGACTTTCTGGTTCTGCAAGGCTTCTGCTAACCTACTCTCCTCTCTCTCTCCCTCCCCTTCCCTCTGTCTTCCTTCCCTTAGCTCTCCACCTCCTTTCCTCTCTATTCACCTGGGCAGTCCTCCAGCCCTGCTTGCTGCTGTGCCCTCTCTGCCTTCTCCACCAATTTTCCTGCCTTTGGGACCATGAGGAGTAGAGGTCAGTGGACTGGTATGGACCTTCCTTGTTTTCACTTCCTGGGTTTGTAGATGGCTGAATTGTGAGGGTGGTTGCTCAGTGACAGATGTTAATTATTGACTGCTGACACCGTGCTGCTTTGAAAGATGGAAGTTGTCAAGTGTCGCAGGTGGAAGAGAGAGAGACCGAGAGGGGGAGGACATTTGGATGAGGTCTATTTTCAACCAGGAAAGAAGAAATGGAATCATGTCCAAAAAGGAGGTGTGTTATGAAGTGGAAAGCAGACTGTATGGAAGAGGAGAAAGAAAGAGGGAACACAAGGAAGTGGGTTGAATGAAGGAGAGTGTGTGCAGGGTGGGTCCACAGTACAGTATGTGAACACGTGACTGTATTGTTGCTGTTCTCTGTGTGGTGTTGTTCAGCTAGGGATACACCGACATAATTTTGAATTTACTGGATGTCATTCAGAAGCCAGCTTGATGATCTGGACATGCAAGTTGAAATCAAACTTGCTGGGAGGTCAAAAGTAATTTCATTAAATGTGTGGAATGAACTGCCTGCGTCAGTGGTTTTGACTTTGAGAAATAGGTTGGATTTTAAATCTGACACTGACATGCTTTGGTGAAGATTACCTGCTGACTATACCTGGTCTGGTCTGTACATGACTCCAGGCTGTGAAATGGCCCAGTGAGTCACCCAGTTCAAGAGCAGTTCGGGATGCGATTGGACTGACAATAACCACAACAGCAGTGTGAGTATAAGACAGCTTTAATAAACTAATATGTACACTAAGAGGTCTTGTCTCTGCAAGACAAACCTGGAAGGCGAGAATGTAGCTCTGGACTGCTTTATATACAAAGGATGACCCCTTGTGACCTAGTGGTGCAATTACATATCACCACAGGGAGCAAATACTGGACTTCTCCACATCTCATGAATTAAAAAAAACTTTATTTATTCATTCAAAAAACAAATAATATATGACATATACAACAATTAACCATAAACATGAACGTTATTTTTTATATATATATAAAAAAAGAAAAAATAAAAAATATTAAAGAAAAATTAAATATACATAAAGATCCAATCAACGTAAATTGAAATGTAAAAATTCTGAATATAACAACCACTTATTAATTAAAAATTATAATTATCACGCGAAACATACGTAATTTTTTCCATCATTAAACAATATTTCATCTCATTATGCCATCTATTAATATCAACCATATTAGTTCTGGTCTCCAAACTTGAGGAAGGACATACTAGGTATAGAGGGTGTGCAGCGCAGATTTACAAGGTTAGTTCCAGGGATGGCAGGGTTGTCATATGCAGCAAGGCTAGAAAAACTGGACTTGTATCCATTGGAGTTTAGAAGGATGAGGGGGGACATGATTGAGGTATACAAAATCATCAGGGGGATAGACAAGGTGAAGTCTGATTACTTGTTCCCAATGATGGGGGAGACGAGGACTAGAGGGCATAGTTTAAGAATACAGGGTAGGCCCTTTAGGACGGAGATGAGAAAGCATTTTTTTACCCAGAGAAGTGTGAATCTGTGGAATGCTCTGCCACAGAGGGTGGTAGAGGCGGATTCGCTGACTATGTTCAAAAGAGAGTTAGATAAGACTCTTGTGGGTAACGGAGTTAAGGGTTATGGGGATAAGGCTGGAAAGGGGTACTGATGGTAATGATCAGCCATGATCTAAAATGGCGGTGCTGGCCTGACAGGCCAAATGGCCTACTCCAGCTCCTATTGTCTATTGTACCTTTCTACGTACTAGCAATACATTTTTTCGCTACAGATAAAGCTAAATATACAAAAGCAAGCTGAAACTTATCTAATCCCAAGCCTTTCAGAGGTTGCAAACTACCCAATAAAAATACTGTTGGATCTAAAACTATTTTAATCTTATACAGATATTCTAAAAATGATTGAATTTTCTTCCAAACAGATTGTCTATGTATACATGACCAAACAGCATGAAAAAAAGTTCCAACCGTATCACCACATCTAAAACACAAATCTGATTCATGAAAACCATACTTTTTAAATTTTTCAGGTGTTAAGTATAATTGATGTAAAAAATTATAGTTAATCATTGCATAACGTGCATTTATCAATCTAGTTACACTATCATACCAGATATCTAACCAATCATCTTCGGAAAAAATAAAACCAGTATCCGCATCCCATTTACTTTTAGATCTATCCCGACCCTTTTTATCTATACCATCCTGTAATATTTGATAGCTAGATGAAATATAACCCTTCTCTGGTTTCTTCATAAAAGTCTCAAATTTAGTCATTTCAGGTAAAATCATATCTCTACCAAACATACATTTTACCAAAGATTGAATTTGATAATAGAGAAACAAAGAGTTCTTATCAATACCAAAACTTTCCCTCATCTGATTAAAAGATAAAAATTTACCCTCTTTAAAACAATCTCCCAAATTTTTCACACCTTTAAATCTCCAATGCAATAAACTTTGATTATGTATTGAAAAAGAAATAAGTTGATTATTATACAACAGAGTCAAAGCCGATAATTTACCCCTGGAGCCTGTCATTTTATTTTTCTTTATCCATAACTTCATTAAATGTTTTAGTATAGGCACATTATATTATTGGAACAAATTTATATTCCATCTAAACAAAAATTGATGTATTTCAAATTCAGAAATATTTGCCATCTCAATTTTGGCCCATCTAGGAGGCCATACCAAATCCATCAATGAACTAATAAATTTAAGTTGGGCTGCTTCATAATAATTTTGAAAATGTGGTAAATGTAATCCCCCTAACTCATATTTCCAAGATAATTTATTCAAAACAACTCTCGAAAATTTACCTCTCCATAAAAACTCCCTCACCATTTTATTCAAGTCTCGAAAAAAAATATTATCAAGTAAATACGGAATAGATTGAAACAAATATTGTATACGCGGAAAAATATTCATCTTAATTGTATTTATCCTACCCATTAAATTAATAGGTAAATCTTTCCATTTAATCAAATCAGGTTTAATTTTTTTCATTAACGGAACATAATTTAATTTATATAAAGATTGATAATTAACATTCAAGATTATACCCAAATATTTAATTTGATCAGTCCATTTCAAATTAATAATATTCTTATAAACTGAATAATCTCCTTCACTTACTGGTAATATTTCACTTTTTTCCCAATTAACTTTATATCCAGAAAGACATCCATATTGTATTAAACACTCCTTCAAGTGCAAAAGTGACTGAGCTGGGTTTATTAAATACACCAACACATCATCAGCAAATAAATTAATTTTATACTCCTCGTCTAAAACTTTCATACCTTGTATCTGTGTATTTTATCTTATCAGCTGTGCCAAAGCTTCAATCACTAATCCAAACAAAGTTGGTGATAAAGGACAACCTTGACGAATTGATCGAGTTAACTTAAAGGGTTCCAAAATCAAACCATTCGTCAATACTCTAGCTACCAGTTTACTATATAGACCCCTGAACCAACCAATAAAGAAAGGACCAAACTTAAATTTCTCCAAAACTCTAAACAAAAAATTCCATTCAACTCTATCAAATGCTTTTTCTGCATCTAGAGATATCACCATCGGGTGATCTGAAGATTGTCAAAATCTATTAATCAAACTAATCACGCGCAAAATATTATCTGAAGCATATCTATTCTTTATAAAACCTGTTTGATCCATATGAATCAACTTAGGTAAAAATTTAGCCAATCTATTCGCTAATATTTTAGCTATTATTTTATAATCTACATTTCACAACAAAATTTGTCTAATTTGTCTACTTTCAAAGGTTCTCTATCTTTTTTTGGGATTACTGTAATTAAAGCACTAGAACAAGACTCAGGTAGTTCATAATGTTCTCCAACTTGACGTAATACACCCCCAAACACTGTAGATAAATCATCATAAAAAATTTTATAAAATTCAACCGAAAACCCATCATCACCAGGCGATTTACCATTCAGCATTTCCAGCATAGACATTTTAATTTCCGAATCAGTAAATGGTTCTTCTAACTCCTGTATATCTGCATCCTCTAATATCGGTAAATTCAACTGAGATAAAAAAAAAGATCAATCGATCCAGTTTCTTGTTATCCTTCAGATGTATATAACTTTTTATGAAATGAACAAAATTCATCATTAATCTCACAAAGTTTATGTAATAAGAGAATTCCGTCTAACAGCATTAATAGTCCTCGAAATCTGTTCTTTCTTTAATTGCCACGCCAATACCTTATGTGCTTTCTCTCCCCATTCATAATACCGTTGTTTAGTCTATTCAAATTGATAAGATTGCAAAGTATTATATTCCAATTTCAATCAAGATAATTCTATTTTCTCATCTTCTGTAGCATCTTTCTGGAATTCCTTTTCTAACTCATCAATCTATATAACATAACATAACAATTACAGCACGGAAACAGGTCATTAGGCCCTTCTAGTCCGCACCGAAACAAACACTCCTCTCTAGTCCCACCTACCTGCACAATGACCATAATCCTCCACCTTCTTCTCATCCATATACCTGTCCAGCTTTTTCTTAAATAATAAAATTGACTCTGCCGCCACTATTTCTCCCGGAAGCTCATTCCACACTGCCACCACTCTCTGAGTAAAGAAGTTCCCCCTCATGTTACCTCTAAACCTCTGCCCCTTAACTCTTAACTCATGTCCTCATTTCAATCTCTCCTACTCTTAACGGAAATAGCCTATCCACATCCACATCCACTTTCAGATCCCTTTCATAATCTTAAATACCTCTATCAAATCCCCTCTCAACCTTCTACGCTCCAAAGAATAAAGACCTAATCTGCCCAATCTCTCCCTGTACTCTAGATGCTTAAACCCAGGTAACATTCTGGTAAATCTTCTCTGCACTCTCTCCACTCTGTTTATATCCTTCCTATAATTAGGCGACCAGAACTGCACACAGAACTCTAAATTAGGCCGCACCAACGCCTTATACAATCTCAACATCACTTCCCAACTCCTATATTCCATGCAATGATTGATAAAGGCCAGCATACTAAAAGCCTTCTTCACCTCCCTATTCACATGAGTTTCTACCTTCAGGGAACGATGTACCGTTACTCCTAAATCCTTCTGCTCTTCTGTATTCATCAATGCTCTCCCATTTACTACGTATGTCCTGTTCTGATTCTTCTTACCAAAATGAAGCACCTCACACTTATCAGCATTAAATTCCATCTCCCATTTTTCAGCCCACTTTTCTAAGCAGCCCAAATCCCTCTGCAATCCTTGAAAACCTTCTTCATTATCCACTCTTCCACCTATCTTAGTATTGTCTGCATATTTACCAATCCAATTCACCACCCCATCATCTAGATCATTAATGTATATAACGAACAACAATGGGCCCAATACAGATCCCTGAGGCAAACCACTGGTCACCGGCCTCCAACCTGACAGACAATTTTCCACTACCACTCTCTGGCCTCTCCCTTTCAGCCAATGTTCAATTCATTTGACTATCTCAAAATTTATACCTAAAGACTGCACCTTCCTAACTAACCTTCCATGTGGTACCTTATCGAAGGCCTTACTGAAGTCCATATAGACAACATCCACCGTGCTACCCTCATCCACATTCCTAGTCACCTCTTGAAAAAATTCAATCAGATTGGTCAAACAGGACCTTCCGCTCACAAATCCGTGTTGAGTGCTATCTCTAAGAACTTTCTCCATTAATTTACCTACCACAGACGTCAAAGTTACAGGCCGATAATTGCCAGGTTTCCTCCTTGAACCCTTTTTAAATAACGGAACCACATGCGCAATACGCCAATCCTCCGGCGCTATCCCCATCTCTAATGACATTTGGAAAATTACCGTCAGAGCCTCTGCTATTTCCTCCTTTACTTCTCTCAATGTCCTGGGGAAGATCCCGTCTGGTCCCGGAGACTTATCCACCTTTATATTCCTCAAAAGCCCTAACACTACATCTTCCGTAATCTCTATATTCTCCATATTTACCCAATTTGCTTTTTTTTTATCTCACATATCCCAATATCCTTCTCCTTGGTGAATACCGAAGAAAAGAAACTGTTCAATATCTCCCCCATTTCTCTGGTCTCCACACACAGTTTTCCCCTCTAATTCTCTAAGGGACCAATTTTGTCTCTCGCTTTCCTTTTACCAGAATCCTTTTGGATTAATTTTCACCCTGCTTGCTTTAGTCTCCTCGTACCTTCTTTTAGCTTTCCTAATTCCTCTCTTAAGATTCCTCTTACATTCAATGTATTTTTCAAACATCTCCTTAATTCCATGCTTCTAATACCTAATGTACGCCTCCCTTTTTCTTCGAACCAAGTTTCCAATATTCCTTGAAAACCACGGCTCTCTCAAACCTTTTGCCCCTCCTTTTAACCTAACAGGAACATAAAGCTTTTGCACTCTCAAAGTCTGATCTTTAAAAGACTTCCATCTCTCTACTACATCCTGCCTATAAAACAAATTGTCCCAATGCACACCCTGCAAGTCCTTTCGCATCTCCTCAAATCTAGCTTTTCCCCAATCAAAAACCTCAACCCTTGGCCCTGACTTATCTCTTTCCATAATGACATTGAAGCTGATGGCATTATAATCACTGGACCCGAAGTGCTCGCCAACACTAACCTCCGTCACTTGACCCATCCCATTTGCCAACAGTAGATCTAACACTGCTCCTACAACATATTGTTGTAAAAAACTATCTTGCACACATTTCACAAACTCTAACCCATCCAGCCCTTTCACAGAATGTGTTTCCCAATCTATATGTGGAAAATTAAAATCTCCCATAATTACAACCCTGTGCTTATCACAAATATCCACTATCTCCCTACAGATTTGCTCCTCTAGGTCTTGGTCCCCTCCGGGTGGTCTATAATACACCCCTACAAGTGTAACCTCTCCTTTCCCACTCCTCAGTTCCACCCAAATAGCCGCCGTGGACGAGCCCTCTAATCTATCCTGCCTAAGCACCGCTGTAATATTCTCCCTGACAAGTAATGCAACACCATCTCCTCTTGTCCCTCCGACTCTATCACACCTAAAGCAACGAAACCCAGGGATATTCATCTGCCAATCGCATCCCTCCTGCAACCATGTCTCACTAATCGCTTCCACATTATACTTCCAAGTATCAATCCACACCTTCAGCTCATCCACCTTTTTTACAATACTCCTGGCATTAAAATATATGAATTTCAGAGATTTCCCAATTCTTAATCCCTGTTTTCCCTCATCTTTAATAACATTATTTCCTTTTCCTGCCAATTGCCCTTCATCTTCTTCCAGAGCATTTCCTTTCTCTATCACCTGCCCATCCATATTCAAATACTTACTACAAACTTTCTTTGTTTGCATTCTAACCTTCTCCTTACTGCTCTGTACTATTTTGCTCCCTCCCCTCAACCATTCTAGTTTAAAGGATCCTGAGTAGCCTTAGCAAATACCCCTGCCAGGATTCTGGTCCCCCTGGGATTTAAGTGTAACCCGTCCTTACTGTACAGGTCACATCTTCCCCAAAAAAGGTCCCAGTGATCCAGAAACTTGAAACCCTGCCCCTTACTCCACCCCTTCAGCCACGTGTTAATCCTCCACCTCATTCTATTTCTATTCTCACTGTCACGTGGCAAAGGGAGTAATCCAGAGATTACCCCCTTTGCGGTCCTTCTTTTTAACTCCCTACCTAACTGCCTGTACTCACTTTTTAGGACCTCTTCTCAATTCCTCCCTATGTCATTGGTGCCTACATGTACCACGACCTCTGGCTCCTGTCCCTCCCACTTTAGGATATCCGGGACACGAGCAGCAACATCCCGGACCCTGGCACGAGGGAGGCAAACCACCATCCGGTTCTCCTTGCTGCGTCCACAGAATCCCCTATCTGTCCTGTTTCTCTAATTCAAAACTCTGATTTAATCGATTCTTTTTTATTTTAGAAGTATAACTAATTATTTGTCCTCTCAAATAGGCTTTCATAGCATCCCATAATACAAACTTGCTTTGAACAGAATTAAATTTTCTTTCAAAAAAAATTAATTTGATTTTTTTTAAAAATCAATAAATTCCATATTTTTACCATCGTATTAAACCTCCAACGATAGGCCACTTGAATTTTCTCAGAAGTTGCATATGTAAAATATAACAAAGAATGATCTGAAATCACCCTACTTTTATATTCCGCTTGTTGTATTTTCTCTTGTAAGTGTGCCGATACTAAAAAGAAGTCAATCCTTGAAAACGATTCATGTCTCGATGAATAAAAGGAGAAATATTTCTCCGTCGGATTAAGACGTCTCCAAATATCTACTAAATTAAGATCTTTCATCAACGCTTGGACCTGAATTGTCATCTTGGATTTCTTAACTTTCTTCGGAGATTTATCTAATAAAGGTTCCAAAACACAATCAAAATCACCACCAACTAAAATATTATCGTTAGCCTGACCCAAAAATAAAAATGCATCTGAAATAAATATTTCATCATCTGCAATTGGGGTATATATATTAAGTCCAAAATTCACTAAAAATCTTACAATTCAATTTAAGAGAACATCCTGCCTTTTCCTCCATTGATTGTAATTCAAAAGATAAATTTTTATGTATCAAAATTGCTACACCTTTAGCCCTAGAATTAAATGAAGAAGAATATACATGCCCAACCCAGTCCCTCTTTAATTTCATACTTTCCTTCAGATTCAAATGTGTTTCTTGTAAAAAAGCAATATCAATTTTCATTTTAATATACGCCAAGACTCACTTACGCTTAATCGTACTGTTTAATCCTCGAACATTAAAAGTAGCAAACCTCAACTTTGACATATCTACTATTATTACTAAATACCAATAATATCTTTATATAAAAACTCAAATCAACGCATATAGGCCCTCAAATAGAAAAATAATCACAAATTAATAATTAACTGAAATGAGAATAAAAAAATAAAGAAAAAAAAGAACCCCCCCTCACAAAAAAAAGGTAGTAATCCCCTAAACAAAAATTGGGTGTGGGTTACCCACCAGTGGCTGATGACTAGTAAAGAACTTAGAGCAAATCTCTCCCTCCCCAGCCAAACAATGTATAACATCAAAATATCATAATAACAAAAAAATAGAGTAAGAAAAAGAAAATTCTTCTTTTCATCCAAGAAATTCCAATTTTGAAGATCCCATTTCAGAAGAAGCTGGACTCTTTACATTCCTGTTTTTCCCATTTCTGCCATTTCTTCCATTTCCAGAACAACCAGATTTTTCTTTAGGAGATCATAGTGCACTACGTCTTTGTCCTTTTATATCTGGCAAATGAATCAGCAAAAATCATTGCTTCACGATCATTCTCAAAAAACCGAAATTGATAGTCTCCATAAAACACCTTCAACACTGCAGGGTAGCAAAAAGTAGACTTATAACTATTACGCCACAAAACTTCTTTAACTGGATTAAATCGACGTCGACGTTGAATGGCCTCTTGACTCAAATCAGGAAAGAAAAAAACTCTGCTATTCTGAATCAATAACGGAGTTTGTTGTTGTCTCACATTTTGCACTGCTAGTCGAAGTATTGCTTCTCTGTCCAAATAATTCAAACATCGAATTATTACCGGTCTCGGTGGTTGACCAGCTGAGGGTGTTCTTCTTGGAGCTCTATGGGCTCTTTCCAGTGCCAATCCTCCAGAAAAAAATTCTTGCCCTAATACTTGCGGGATCCAGTCTTTAAAGAAACGAAGAGGATCTTGTCCTTCTATACCTTCTGGCAAACCAACAATTTTCACATTATTCCTTCTGCTTTGATTCTCCAAGTAGTCTATTTTCCTCTCTAATTCCTTCTCGTGTTCTCCCAATTCTATGACTGATTTTTCAATCTTCAATACTTTTTCTGTGTTAGAAGCCACTTGTTGTTTACAGTCTGAAATAGCAGTCTGAATTTTTTTTATTTCTTCATAAGATGCATCCACATGTGCTTTAACTGTATTCAATTCTAAACTTATACTAGCATTCATTTGAACCATCTCATTCATTTAAGGCTGAATAACTGCATTTCGGTACATACACTATAGATCAGAAAAGCTCAGCCCTGCTCTCTCTGACATAGTGGCAGAACAGGGTAACTGCAGCTCCTGCTGCAACTCAACAGAAGGCATTTTAAAAGTTTTACTGTGGGTCTGGACTCCCAGTGATGGCACCCCGACTTCCTCAGGGGGTCGCCGCTGGTCTCCCCCCACATCTCGTTGTTTTTACATGAAATCACGAAGGTAAGTGATTTCTTCAGGTTGAAATGCTTCCTGATGCATTTCCAACAATGGAGTCGTCTTCCTGTGTGCTCCCTCTGTTGAAATCGAAAGGCTTTCAAAATCGGGATCCACTTCTTGGGAACACACACCTTCTTCCAGAGAACAGGTAATTCCAGCACCATCCTTCACTTGGTGAATAATAGACATTTTTTTTCAGCTCCCACAGGCAGTCTTTGAGGTTTAGACACTGAAGAGATTAAACCTGGGGCTGTATCAAGTCGTCTTGGCCCCAAATCTTCAGCACTTCGAAAATGTAATTTCTTCTGGACTTGAGGTTTAATCTTTTTACCATTAGTGGCCATAATAGTTCCCTGATACTTTAAACTAAAATTTTAAAAGTTTAAACTTGAAAACAAAGGGTTAAAAAACGGGAACTTAAAAGTCTGGCCAGAGAGGTCGAGATTACACATCTAGACTCTACGCCATCTTGCCACGCCCCCCCCTCCACATCTCATGAATGAAGAAATAAGTGGCATACATTTTTATACCATTGTGACTGATCCATCACTATGTTGACTCCTGTGTTGGGTTGGCACAGTCAGTGTAGCATTAAGTCCAACTCTGTTATGGCACCAGCAGCCCAGGTTCAAATCCAGTACTGTCTGTAAGGAGCCTGTACATTCTCCCTATGTCTGCAAGGGTTTCCTCTGGGTGCTCTGGTGACCTGTCTCCCTTCTAAAGGGTTGATGGGATGCAAATGGAGTGTATGGGCTCATGCGCTGGAAGGGCCTGTAACCGTGCTGTGTGTATATTTAAATTTATTAGGTAAATCTCACTATATTGGGATTGATTTCTGATCAAAATTGCAATGTAATTAATTCATTGTTATGTAATTTAATGACTGTTTCACCTTCTATTACCTTCGATTGTTGCATGGTGGTGTTGACTTGTTTCCATGGAAAGTGGATGGAGAATTTGTTTTCATTTGTATAAATGGCTGTGGATCAATTCCCTGAGGCTTGGGGCAGGTCTTCTCCACCAAGACCTGGTCCAAGGTCATGTTCACCCATCGTTTGTTCCTGTGATTTATTGCCCCATAATCTGAATTGGGGCCAGATGGAAAGGATGATGAAATGTACTGTGGGTTTGTGAGGAAGGACAGGCAGGGGAGGAGCAGAAATGTCGTCAGTTGGAGTGTTTCAAATGTGTCCAGGGAGTTGTAGCGCTATCGTTAGGATTAATATGCCTTAATTACCTTAAGACATCAACACACCTCACATGTTTCTAGCCCGGTTCCAAGGCAGGTTCTGAGGGAGGAGTTTGGGCAGATCAGCCTTTATAGAGATTTCCAGGAGGGAGGAATCACAGGTTCAGAGGTGGGCCATAAAATATAAACAATACAGTGGTCGCACCACAGGAATATTAGGAATAAAGGAAACCAATTTATTTAGAGCATGGATTAGAGCATGTGATGTTTTGGCTGTTACAGAGATTTAGATGACGCAAGGGATAGGATGGAAGGTAAGAGTAGGGGTGGGTGGTAGATATGAAAACAGGTCAGGGATAGCATCACGGCTATGGAAAGGGAGGGCTCTGGAGAAGGAGTGTCTCCTGAGTCAGTGTGAGTGGAAGTCAGAAAGAGAAAGGGAGGAATCAGTGTTCTGGGAGTAGTCTATAGGTTCTCAAATGGTCCCCAAGATCCTGCGGAACAGAGAAGCAGGGAGAACTTGGAATGTTGCAGAAATTACAGGGTTGTTTTTATGGGAGACTTCCATTTCCCAAATATTTACTCAGTATTGGCCGTCTGCACCTGCGCTAGTTAAAAAAGGTTGGTGGCGGATGCCATTTCCAGGGGCTTGTTATCCATTGTATTGTTGAATTTAACTGTAAAACATTCATCAGAGGTTGCCACTTTTGCAGTATGGTTATTCGATGCATCAACAAACATGGTGTCAGAGTCTGAACCTGAAGCCTCCAAGTAAGAATTGAGTAACCAACGCCACGTTTATGACTGCACCATAATGGCAGACTGATTCAGAAGGCCTGACCCGTTGCAGATCTACAAGAAGCTAAACATAACTAATCATTTGTGCTCAGTCCTTCGTCAAGCTCCAAGCTTTCCTTTGCCCATAACTGCTTTGAACGTTAAGAAGACTGATCACGCTTCCCAAAATGTTATCCCATTGGAACTCTGATCACCTGGCCGAGCTCATTTGCCAATACAAGGTTGAGTTGTGGTGATACGACCACTAGCCTACTGCAGGGGGTGATCTCTGTACCTGCAGGAAGACCACCTAAGGGGGTTGACTCCACCTGGCTGGCTGTCAATTAGCCAACCCGAATATAGACCAGAGCTGGACCCTCCTAAGCCAGTCACACGGGGCGCCACCAAGGCATGATGTTCAGACTTTTGCTGGAATAAAACCTGTTGTCCAGTCTTTAGAGTTTTGTACTTTCTTGCCGCTGCCTCAGTGCTCCACAATGTATTCCAATAAAACTTTTAAAGAGTGACCATGGAGAAGTTGACGATCGGGAGCCAAGAGATCGACCCTCAACACCAGGCACGCTTCGAGATCTGGAGGCATGCGAATGAGGCGATCTTCCTAACTCACCCACAAACCAGAAATGGCTCATGATGCTCCACACCAAGCAGGGCCTACGAACTTTCCAGGCCATCAAGGACTGTGCAGACAACGAACCTGCGATGGCTGTCCTGGAGATAGTGTACAAGCCCCAGACAAATGTGTCTACGGCCGGTATCTGCTCAGCATCAGGTCTTAGCAGCCAGGTGAGAAGGCCGATGCCTAACTGGGGGCCCTGTGGGTGATAGCTCACACGTACCTGGCCGAGACGGGGTGACAGAAGGGGAAGGGGAACGACTGATCCAGGACACCTGTGTGCGAGGGCTGCGCTCGAGGAGCGCCCAACAGAAGCTGTTGGATGAAAACATCGCCTCACTTGCCAGGACAATTGGGGTAGTCCGCTCCCTGGAGGCTGCAGCTCATCATGCTTAGGCCTTCTATGCCCAACTCCCCCAACCTCCGGTCTGGCAGATGCAGACGACCGCTGTCGCTGAAGGGCTTTACCTGGAGGAGACTATCGCTGCTGCCGGGTTCTAGTGTGGGTCAGACAGGTGATTCCACAAAGGCTGCCCAGCAAGGAACTCGTACTGCTCTCCATGCGGGAAGAAACGTCACTTCGCCCAAGTGTGCCTTTCCAGGCCCGTCGGGAGCGCAGCGGCCCTCCCGAACATCGCCACGTGTGAGGACCGGGCAACGCCATCACTCACCCTGCCACTTCCGCCCACACCGCTGACGTCACTTCTGGCCCACCCACCGACTGGCACTGCTGCCGTGCGCTCACCCCCGGCGCCGCCATCTTCTTCTGCACGACTTGAGCCTCATCGAAGATGTCACTTCCGCTCGTTCAGGTGACGTCACCTCCAACTTCACAGCTGGTCCTATCGCCTTTCCACGTTGACGCCACGTGTGTCGGGACGATGTGGTCAACATGGGCGCACACCCGATTGAGCAGCATCCGCACCCCATGCCCAGAAAGAAGCCGCTGGCCGCTACTCACCTTATCCATCGAGGAGCAATGATGGAGATCGCTGTCAATGGGAAGATAACAAAATGCCTATCCGATAGCGGAAGGACTGAGAGCATCGTGCACCCGAATGTGGCCCGGACACTAAAGCTCCAAATCTAGCCCACCAACTTTTCTATCGCAGTCCAGGACCACTCTCTCACAGCCTTCAGGCACTGCTCAGTGGATTTGACAGTTGGGTTGCAGGGGGGGGGGGGAGGGGAACTTACCAAGATTTCAGGCTCCCACCCCACCCCACCCCAGCTCTGTGCCCCAGTCCTCTTTGGGCTGGACTTCGAATGCCCCCCCCCCCCGGCTCACAGTCAACAGCATGCACCCCGTGCGACTGCCCCCAATCCACCTACGGCCTCTCCAAGTTACAAGTAACCCCTCCCATTCTGTTCAACTACCTTATGTCAGATTGCAAGCACCAGCCCATGGAGAGCCCAAGTCCTAGTTGTAAAAGAGGATAGCAAACTGAGGATGGTCATCGATTATAGCCAGACCATAAACCGGTACACCCAACTAGACGCCTACCCCCTACCCTGAATAGCCGACATGGTCATCGAGATAGCCCGCTCTTTGGTTTATTGACAATTGACCTAAAGTCAGCCTACCACCAGCTCCCTATCCATACATGGGATAAGCCATACACTGCCATTGAGGCAGATGGGGGCCTTGAGCTGTTCTGTTGGGTGCCGTTTGGGGTCTCTGTTTTCCAGCAGGAGATGGACCTCACGGTAGACCGGCACAACCTCAGAGAGACCATCCCGTACTTGGACTATGTCGCCATCTGCAGCCACGACCACCAGGACCACGTTGACAATCTGGAGAGATTTCTCCGGACGGCCGAGGAGCTTAACTTCATTTACAACAAAGAGAAGTGCGTGTTCAGCACCACCCGCCTCGTCATCCTAGGATACATCATGGAACATGGTGTCGTCAGTCCTGATCCAGAATGCATGTGCCCACTAATGGAAGTGCCCCTTCCCCACACACTCAAGGCCCTCCACAGGTGCTTTGGACTTTTCTTCTATTACTCCTAGTGGATCCCCACTGACCCAAGCCATCACTTTTCCTCACCGCACCCCCCGAGTCACAAGAAGCATTTGTCCAAATCAGGCAGGACATCGCTGATGCCACAATGCATGTTGTGGATGAGGACACCCCATTCCAGGTGGAATGCGACGCCTCTGATGTTGCCCTCACGCAGCTACCCTTAACCAAGTCGGGGGCGACTAGCTTTTTTCGGCAGGACCCTCCGTGGTTCTGAGCTCAGACACTCCGCCATTGAAAAGAAGTGGAAGCAGTCCGCCACTGGTGCTACTACCTGGCAGGCAGGAGGTTCACCTTTCCTCACCGACCAGCGCGCAGTAACTTTCATGTTCAGTACCACCCATAAGGGCAAGATCAAAAATTATAAGATATTGCGCTGGAGAGTCGAGCTGGCCACGCTCAGCTACGACATCCAATACAGATCAGTAAAGTTCACCGACTCCCCAACGCTCTGCCCCGGACCTCCACCGTGGTACAATCTGACCAACTGTAGGCGCTGCACGATACCCTTTGTCACCCGGGTGTCACGTGCCTGTACCATTTCATCGTCCCAGAACCTCCCCTTCACCACACAAGAGGTCTAGACCATGACTGAGTCATGCGGGGTCTGTGCAAAGTGCAAACGGCACTGATTCTGCCTGCCACAGGCCCACGTCATCAAGGCCACTCAGCCCTTCGAACGGCTGAGCCTCGACTTCAAGGGCCCCCTTCCACGAACAACAGTGTCTACTTCTTTGCGGTCGTAGACGAATACTCCTGTTTTCCCTTTGCCATCCCTTGCCCTGACACCTCTACAGCCACCATTATCAGGGCTCTGACGTAGCTAATCACAATGTTCTGACACCCGACATTCATCTACGCTAATCAGGGGTCTGGCTTCATGAGTGAGGAGCTACGCCAGCATCTAGTATCGTGAGAAATTGTGACTCGTCATACAACTAGTTATAACCCGAGGGTGAAGCGTCACAACGGGGTGATCTGTAAGGCAGTCCTCCTGGCCCTGTGGTCCAAAGGCTGCTCTATTGATTACTGGCAAGAGGCCCTCCATGGCATTAGGTCGCTCTTGTGCACAGACCCCTCACGAGCTCCTTTTCTCATTCCCCAGGAAATCAGTGACTGGAATCTCATTCCCAGCTAGGCTCACATCTCTGTGACCGGTGCTCGAGCAGGTGCTCCTCATCCACATCAACTACACTTACGCCTATATCAGGTACCCCATTGGCCATGAGGACACCATCTTGACCAGGGATCTGGCACCAGCGGGGGCCCCAAACCCCCCCCCCCCCCAGCATCATGACATCATGATTACCTGACCCAAGCACACCACTCTGGGTAGTCTTGGCCTATCTAGGAGCCAAACCACTCCCTCCCCCCCTCCAGCGAACCCCACTCCAGTTGGACCACACCTACCTCGCCACCCCCTGTTGACAGACGTGCAAATAGACACCACGCTGCCCACACAGACGCCTGCCACGGTTACGCTCAACCCAGCCAGCCTCCGGCAACATCCACATGCTCGCCGACTTTTGACCAGGAACCACGGTTCCAGAGACTCCGATGTCTAAATTTGTAAATATCACCCGGCATCGTTCCACATGCATACCCCCAGGCCACCTGGCTGGCTGTCAATCAGCTGGCTGACCTGAATAGACCTCCTGGGGGCTGACTCCACCTGGCCAGCTGTCAATCAGCTTACTTGACTATAAACTGAGCTGGTCCCTCCCTGAGCCAGAAGCCTTGAACTGTGTTCAGACTTTTACTGGAATAATGCCTTTCCTCCAATCTTTCGAGTTTTGTGCTTGCTTGCTGCTACCTCAGTGCACCACACCAGTATGACCCTCTTTCTGGTTGGGCTATCCACACACTTGTTAATGAAACTCTCCCACAGTCACGTAACAAATTCTGCCCCACCTAGACCTCTGGTGCTAAGCACGTCCCAGTCAATAATGGTGAGATTAATGTCTCCCACTGTGACAATCCCATTACTTCTGCAGCTACCTATAAATTTAATCCCTACCTGTTCCCCCTTCCTCCTACTGATTACGAAGAGGCCCACGGTGATTCAGATTTCAGATTTATTGTCAGAGAGTACACACATGACATCACATACAACCCTGAGATTTCTTTTTCCTGCAGGCATGGTAGAATTATCAATAACTGGAAGTGCATAAATAAGGTGTGCACAGTATAAAACAAAGATCTGTATCTAGATAACGAATGTCAACAAAGTTACTGTGCAATACAGAGAGAATAAAAAGAAAATCAACAAAGTGTACAATCCTTAAATGAGTCTCTGATTGAGTTTGTCATTGGGGAGTCTGATGGTGGAGCGGTAGCGGCTGTTCCTGAACCTGGTGGTGCGAGTCTTGTGGCACCTGTACGTCTTTCCTGATGGCAACAGCAGGAACAGATCGTGTGCTGGATTAAAGCCTGTAGTGAAGCCTTTTCTGTGTTTTGTTTCTGCTTGCTGCACCACAGGGCACCACATGCTGCAACAGTGGGTGGATCACCAATGGTGGCTACTCGCTTTCTTCAGCAAACACATCCGACCACCCGAGTTGAAGTACAGTGCTTTTGATCACGAACTGCTGGCAATGTACCTGGCCATACGCCATTTCTGGTGCATCCTCAAAGACCGAGTGTTGACGGCCTACAGGGACCACAAGCTGCTGGGTAAAGTCTGGAACCCCTGGTCAGTAAGGCCTTTCATACATCTTTCATACTTTTCATACATCTCCGAATCTACAATGGACATCCGCCACGTAGCGGGGAAGTCCGACTTGGTACCTGATGCACTGTCCAGGCCAACAATTTTCAAGGTGACAGGTGCATCGACACAGCTCAGCTCGCCAGGGACCAGGCTGAAGATGCTGACGCATAGACATACCATACCGCCATCACCAGCCTACAAATTGAAGAGTTTGCACTGGACCCAGGAGGCCCAACATTCCTGTGTGATAAGTCTACAGGCTACCCTAGGTCAATCCTGCCCGCAACCTGGAGACAGCAAGTATTCAATCAAGTACATGGACTCTCTCATCCTTCCATCCAGTCAACAGTGTGCCTCATATCGGACAGGTTTGTATGGCATGGGCATCGGCACGAAGTTTCCCTTTGGGCAAAAACCTGTGTACAATGCCAGTGAGCCAAAGTCCATCAGCACACTAAAGGCCCAATGCAACGTTTCCTGCCTGAGGTGGACAGGTTTGACCACATGCACGTGGACATTGTAGGGCCCCTTCCCATCAGCCAGGTGATGAAGTACCTTTTCATCGTGGTTGACCGCTTTACACGCTGGCCAGAGACGGTGCCCTTGTCGGACTGTGACACGGAGACCTCTGTGAGGGCCATTACCTCACAGTGGGTTGCTCATTTTGGTGTCCCTTCCCACATAACTTTGGACCAGGGAGCCCAGTTTACCTCAGGGCGACAATGGCCAAATTCTGCGGCAGCGAGCTACACCACATAACTGCCTATCAACCCCAATCCAATGGGCTGGTAGAGCTGTTTCACCGCCACCTAAAAGCAGCCATCAAATGACAGCTGCATGGGCCCAACTGGATGGATGAACTCCCATGGGTCCTGCTGGGCATCCGCACAGTGCGGCGGAAATGGTCTACAGCGCACCGCTCTCAATCCCAGGCAACGCCCATTTCAGCTCCACGGTACCACCACCGAATACCCTGGACGTCCTACAGCGGCTGAGGAACCACAGCGCCTACCCATGTCTGCATCCTACCACCACCCACGGGACGCCAACCAGCCACGTCCCACAAGAACTCAAAGGCACGGATATTGTCTTTGTAAGACACGGCAAACCAGGTACCTCCCTGCAGTGCCCTTATAAAGGCCTTTCAAGATACTGAGAAGGGAGGGGGGTGTATATGCTCTAGAAATTGAAGGCAGGCACGACATGTTTACAAGAAAGCCCACTTGGACTGTTCAGAGCCTTTCCCTGCCTCTACACTATGGCTCTGGGTACACCTGCCAAAGACAATCTCCCAAACCTCACCCAAAGAGGTGTGGGGGTGGGGGGGGGGGGACAGTGTGTGTAGTGGGCTGGGTTGCTGTAGTGAACAGCCAGAGCAGCAGGGCACAGGGCTTTCCCCCCACCCCCCACCGCGCAGAGGTTCCAGGCTGCAGCAGCGCATTGTCGGGGAACGGCCAAGCCTCACAGCAGTATGATGACATCACTCCTGTGAGCCTGTCTCCTCCCTGAAAAAGGAAGCTGCGTGGTTTGAATAAACGGCAGTTACTGGTTTACTTGCTTGGTGCAGACAGCATTTATTTCAGTAGCTCTGCCTTTGGCAGTGCGACACACAGTCTTTTTTACATGGGGGAGGGACGACTTCTGAGGAAAGATTTTAAACGTACCTGAAGAACAACTTTCTTGCTGTGCATTTGGAACGTGTTGCCAGTGGAAGTGGTAGAGGTGCGTACCATTGTAAAATTTAAAATATCCATATATGTTGGCATATAAGATGGTAATTGAATCTTAAAAATGTCACGCCAAAACCAGGGGTCATCTTGTGCACCAAGAATAATATCTGAACCTTAAAACTCCTACCGTCCTACCAGTAAATAATTTTTTCCTGAACCTTGTGTTTGAGAAGCTGGATTAATAGTAAAGATATATTTAAACAATAAAAATATAATAAACCTGCCAAACAAACCTTACAACAGCACAGAAAAATGAAGTGAACAGCATTAACCAGTGGCTGTTAGCAACAACTGACGATCCATTCGCCCAGTCTGACTACCATTGACTTAAAACATCCTGTTAAAGGAGACAATGGTGGTTTCTTTTAAAATATGTTAATAAAATTTAAACCTTTGCTGGGTAATATGCTTTTAAAATATTGTTTCAGCATTACTCCTCTGGTCAGTGGTATGTTTGGTCAAGGACTATTGGGCAATAAGCCCTCAGTGGAAAGTGCCAGACTTGAAGTTGTCTTGTATGCTACCTCGACACCAACATTTTAGGTGGAAATACTGGGGGTTATCTGATACATGACTCGTCTTATATGCTGACATATATGGTTCTCAGAAAGTGTGTGGACAAGAAATTCTTTGATGGATATGGCTGAATATAGGAACATTGGAATAAATGGGGCAGACAATTGGGTCGGCAGGGCTAAATTGGGCATTGAAGTCTGTTTCAGTGCTTTAAAGCTCCATGACTCTGTCTTGCTTGTGAAATTCTAGGGTGAACGATTTGATTTGCATATTTTGGAATAGAAAGGTATGTTTGGTACATCAATTCAATGTCATCCTTCGAATCATTTGGAACAGTCACGTTGCCCCTCTTAATTCATCTAAATTCCCTCTCAGTTGCCCATCATCCTTCACTGATTCTTCTTGGTTCAAGATATAATGTACAGAATCAAATTAGCTGGCAGCAGGTCTCTGGTTTATGTGGGAGGAAATCGGGGCAACTGGTTAACCCTCACACAGTCACATGCAGATTCCACCCAATTCGCACTCAGGGTCATATCTGAATCCAGATGACTGCATCAGCCACTGCAACTCAATCCTGGGACGGTCCCTTCTTTGAGAATCTCCATCCTGGAAAATTCCAATCCTATGACACATCGTCTTGGGAATAATCTCACCCCCGTGAGACTCCATCCTGAGAATAATCCTCCCCTGTCCAACGCCATCTCAGTACACTCGCATGCTGTGAAATTCCATGCTAGAAATATTTGATTTTGCAGAGGACTGGATGACTCGACCTGTCAAGTCGGTGGTGATTCACAGATCATTCCTTTCTGTTGCTTTCTCCCTTCTATTTCCCGTTCACTGTTCTCTCTCCCACTCTCCAACAACCCCTCACTGCTCTGGCATTTATCTGAATTGGCATCAATTTTCTATCACCAATGAGCCCACCAGCATATCTTGGAGATCAATTCTGCACAGTTGGGGAATAAAGGGTCCTGGGGTAAGTTGGAAAGTGAAGTCCATGGCCTGATCAGCCATGATATATGTAAATGGCAGAGCATTCTCGACGGGCTGGATGGCCTGATCCTGCTCCAGTTCTCATGTGTGAAGATCCTTCAGCATCCAGGAAAACAATAACATCACGTGGAGAATGTGTGGAGAAAAATTCAAAGTCTCTTGGTCACTGAAACTGTGCCACAGCAGCACTAACTGCTGCAGTGCTCTGCGCCTACTCTGTGAATTCTATCTGCCCTTTGAACCTCCAACTGGGAATATCCCCATCATGTGAAACACCCTGGTGACAATATCCCTGCTTTGTGAAATTCCACCTGCATGGAAAAACACCAATTCCTCCAATTTACTGCCTCCCTCCTCCCTCCCTCCCCACTGTGGACTGGGCAGAAGTTGATTTTCACAACTTGGCTCCACTTTGTACAAACAGAGTGTCTGATTCATTGGCTGAGAGGAGCTGAAACACAAAAACAGGAAACAGAATTTGAGGCCATATTTGTGAGCAAGGATGTCTTTAAAATACACCGGAAGATTAGCCGTTCTTATTCACAGTGGGAGAGGAGATGGCAGGTCAATGTTCAGAGCTGATACTTGTGGAGAGGAGCAGAGGCCAGTAGCCTGGTAAGGTCCTTCTTTGTTCCACTTCCTGGGTTTGTCGATGGCTAAATTATGAGGGTGGGAGGGAGTCTGGTTGCTCAGTGACAGGTGTTGTTTGTTGGCTGCTGACACCACGCTGCTGTGAAAGATGGAAGGAAGTTGACAAAGTGTCATAGGTGCACAAGGTGGGGAGGGGTGGGGAGTGAGAGGGAGGACATTGGGGAGAAATCTATTATTAACCAGGAAAAAAACGGAGGAAACGTACAAAAAGGAGTGATTTGAAGTGGAAGGCAGAGGGGAGCTGAGTGCATGGATCAGGAGAGAGAAAGAGGGAGCACGAGGAAGTGGAGGGAATGAAGGCGTAGAATGGCAGATACACCAACATGATTTTTAATTTACTGGATGTCATAAAGAAACTGCATGATTTGGGCACAAGTTCCAGTCAAACAGCAGCTGGGAGGTCAAAGTTCATTCCATTAAATGTGTGGAATGAAGGGCCTGTGTCAGTGGTTTTGACATTTTAAAAGAAATTGGATTTTAAATCTGACACTGACAGGCTTCAGTGACGATTATCTGCTGACTTTACCTGGCCTGATCTGTACATGACTCCAGACACCGCAGTGCAGTAGCTGATCGTTTGCTGTGAACTGGCACAGTGAGCCACCCAGTTCAAGAGCCATTAGGGATGGAAACAAATACTGGACCTCTCCACATCTTATGAATGAAGAAATAAATGTCACGCATTTTTATACTGTGATATGACTGATTCACCTCGATGTTTTCTTCTATGTTGGGGCGGAATGGTCGGCGGAGTGATTAGCTCAACTCTATTGTGGCACCAGTGGCCTGGTTTGACTCCGGCACTGTCCGTCAGGAGTTTGTATGTTCACCCCACATCTTTGTGGGGTTCCTCCGGGTCCTCTGGTTTACTCGCACCCTTCAAAACATGTGGATGTTTAGCAATAACATAAGGGGTACCGGAAGTGCCTGTTTCCGTGCTGTCCTTATGTTTAAATTTAATAGATCTATCCCATTGGATTGGGATTGATTCCTGATCTAAATTGCAATGTAATTAATTCATTGTTATGTAATTTAATGACTGTTTCATTGTTTCCATGGAAACAGGATGGACAAATTGTTTTCATCTGTATAACTGGCTGTGGATGGTTTACCCATGGGGCAGGTCATCTCCACCAAGTCCTGTTCCAAGGTCAGATTCACCCTTTGTTTGTTCCTGTGATTTATTCCCCCAGGATCTGAGTTCAGGCCATAATCCACACCCACCTGCTCTGCACTTTGGGTTTTGGGGACTGGGATTCTCTCCCAATAGGTTATTTTTGGTGCAGTCTCTCAAATCTTATCCAGGTATAAATTATGAACCATGGGCATTTGTCTGGGGTCACATTGTGAATTTGATCCTCTTCATTTTCTAAAATAACTGATATTCTTGTATGAATTGTTTCTCATACATGGGAATCAGACCATTCTCCAAGATAAAACATATGTCCCTCATGACGTTGGATGAGGAGATTAATTATATTCACATCATTAAAATCATGTTGCCTTGCCCTGTGCTAACTGATCTCTATCTGTAACGTTGCTCTTATACTGTGTTTTACTTGCTGTACAATCTACGAAATGACCAGCTGGACTGTTTGCAAAAAAAGCTTTCTCAGTGCACTTCAGGGCATGTGCCAATAAAGTAACTTGTGTCTTCATAATTAACTGTGCCATCTGGCCCTAGGCCGGGGTCTGCTGTTTCCTGTTATCTGCAATTTCAGAGGTGACCCCATGACTAGGTGTATTCTTCCCGTATCTCATCCTGGTGCATTCATTTCCAAAATGCCTGCCCCTTGGACTTAGTTCACTTGCATCAGATGCTGGTGTTTATTACCCACATATGTGTGATGTCCTGCTCTATTCTTGGTTGCTATTAATCCTGACGCTGTCCATGCATTGTCGTGCTCTCCTCAGCGTCCTTCTTGGGATGCAATGCCCCGATGTTTCCACTGTGGGAAATCCCTTATGAATGTGAGCAGTGAGAATGTGACGACATTCAAACATTACAAGCTGCAAATCTCTGTGATATTTGTTCTGGGGGGTGTCCACGTGCTAGCTGGAAATGGTGGTAGGTGAACTAACTCCCAGATGTGGTGAGGGAATTAAGATGGGACAGGTATTTTTTTTTCACTTTAATCATCCATTTTTTAATATATCTGATTTTAAATCAAAACATACACTCCAGCAAAAAACTGAAAAATAAGCCACAGGCAATGATTTCAACAACAACTTATTTACAAAAGTCGACATACCAAGACCCCAAGCACTGACCCACCCTCCACCACGTTGCTTCAAACTCCTCTCCTGTCCCCAGATCACTTTCCTGCTCCACAATATCAATACACCCTCTCCCTCTGCCCTCTTCATTGTCACTGGCCCCACTTGCATTCCCAAAAATTAAACCTGCCTGCCTCTCCCCACCCATCCACTGTCACACACCCTGACATTTTCCCACTGCTATGACCCCTCCTGTCCCTCCCTCCCTCTCCCAACCCAATTCTTTTCCAGGATCCCCAGTGCATAGAAAGGTTTATTTCCTGAAATGAGCGTTGCAGTGCAGTAGCCTAGGATTGCTGAGGGAATGAGAGGGAGAATCCATTTCAGAACATCAGCAGCTTCACCGGGATTTCCTGACGGAAGGTGGTGCGTGTATCCGTTGGTCATTGCTGTACCTGGAATGTGGACAGAGAAGTGAGATATTGTGTTTTGTAAGAGGCAGCACAGACCATGACCTGGAAGGATGGGTAAAATAAATAAAGGGGACTGTCCTTATTCGAGGAGACGGACCCTCCGAGACGGGTGGTTCCCCCCTTTTCTAGGACCCTCCTGGTTAAGGGGTCTGTCACACTTACAGATAATGGATCCCATGGGAAAATGGTCTATTTTTCTTCTAGGAGATGGTTCCTCACGGACAGGTGGTCTCTCAACATTCTCTGAGGAGGTCCCTAAAGGAGCAGCAGTCTGAAGCCCAGTTGGGGTCTGAAGTGAGATCTGCCCTCGGGCTCAGGTTTTCGGAGCAGAGATCTTCCTTGTTCACATGAACACAACTCTTGTTTGATTTCAATGCTGGAGCCCAGGATCATTGTCCCAAACACTCAGCAACGTTCTGTCACATTTGCTATGTCAAAGCCCAGTAATGTCCCAGGGTTGTGCAGGCCCCCCGACTGCATCCGCTGTTGATTGTGCTATAGTTGGGATTCGAAAATCCGAGAACACAATGTAGTGAGAAATGGAAGCTGGGCTTCATGGGTTATCTCTGATATTGGTCATTTGGTTACCTTGACCACAGTGACAAAGGTGCTGTAGAGGAAACTGATAATGAACAGAATGGCGAAGGCAGCAACTGTAAGCACGTTGTCATCTCCATCCAACTCTCCTGGTTCTTCCTTTCCTTCCTCTCCTATCAATTCAGTGCAGGCTTCTGCAGTGATCAAGAAAGCAGGAAAGTTAGTTTCCCACATATGTTTCATGAAGACCAACAACGTCTCAATAAAATGAAGACAGCAAGAGGACATGAGCCATTTCATGAGGTTGTGGATGATCTGGAACCAATTGTGTTATCTGACTTTACCATTAAAACCTTGGGTCAGCAAAAATTCCAGAATCTCAGTGTGAAAATAACCTTTGGATCTAGCATCGATTGCGTCCTTGTAAAACGGTGTGAACATATCTGTAAAACTCTTCCCTCCAAAATGTCTGAGGGACAAATGTGAGACCTGAATTGCATTAAAGTGAGAAAAAAGTTGCAGGACTGACATTCACTTTTTTTGGAGGATGGAGTTCTCTGTTCAGACAAAGTTCTGAACCTTAGAGCGATGAAAAAACATGAGCAAGTTCAAGGTGGAACTTTGGCCCAGTCACTGTTCCCACTCATTGCTGAATGAAGCACAATATCTTCTCCAAAAGCAGGGCAGGCATTCTCCACATGAAGAAGCAGCTATTTCAAAGGATATGGAGTTTGTTCTCTGTTATTTCAACCTACAATTCATTGGCATATTCCAGGGGTCCCTGGAGGTACTTTCTGGAAGCAGGTTTGCATTCACGACAAGTGCAGCTTCTGAAGTACCATGGAAGCTTATGGAATTCTGAAGACACAGCCTGTTGAATGACTTGAATTACAAAATTACCTGGGAGGGTAACAGAGCCAGGACAGTAACTGTGGTTTTGGAAACTGCGCTTACTCGGTCTATAACTGATAACACCGAGTGGCTGTTTGAATCACTTCCCATCCAGCAGCCGATGACGAGCCGGCTCCTAGAAAGGCAGGACGCTGCTGAACAAAATTTTGATTTGCCTGTATTGTTGAATGACAGAATCCCAGTGGACACTCATTATGATTACTCCATTAACTTTGTTTTTACCATATGGTTTTCAGCGAATTCCGGAACCATAAATGGAACGAGAGAGTGGCGACCTTTTGCTATGCCTGGATAGCATGCAAAACAGTTTTTAAACTGCATCTTGGTGCACAGAACAATAAAAAATACACGAAATCAATGAAACAAAAAAAAATAATGTCTTCTAATTATCTCTGTCATTTTCCTTTAACATCCTGAAAACATTGAATGTGTCTTCCTTCAGCTTTCCAGATTTCAGAGAATACACCATCATTTAACTATCTCACCTTGTAATTTACCCGTGAGGGTCCAGGTCTGTCCAGCTGGAATTTCCTGTCCTGGTTGTGGTATCCAAACTGCTCAGTACTGTACACGTGTTCTAACCTACAGCATAACTCTCCCCCTTGCTGTCCTGTCCTCCTGATATAAAGAAATTGAGCCTGTTCACTATTCAACAAGATTATGGGTGATCTGGACCTGGAATTAGTTCCAAATACCTGCCTGTTCCCCATAACCCCCTTGATTCCCCCACAATGCAAAACTCTGTCTTGAATATATCTAATGAGCAGGTCTCTACAACTTCCTTGGGCAGAGAATTCCACCGATTTTCTGTGCTCTAGGAAAAGCAGATCCTCATTATCAATTACAACCTTGGATGGCATTGAGTTTGATTTTTTCTTTCCTTTTTTTCTCTTTCTTTACTTTTTATGCAACTCTTTGTACAAATACATATTGGACTGGGAGTTAAGAGTAAGTATTATTGTCATAATATATGCTTTAACCTCAAATGTGTAATAGTCTCAAGCAATGGATTTATTATATATTTGTTTTTTCTGACAAAACAATAAAAATAAATTTAAAAAGACAATATATCTTATGAGTAGATCTTCACAACTTCCTTGGGCAGGGAATTCCACTCTCGACACTCTCTGAAAAGCAGATCCTCATCATCTCTCTCCTAAATATATTCCCCCAAGTCTTCATGAGATGTTCCTTGTTCTAATTTCACCTGCCAGAGCAGGAACTTATCTATCTCTGTTATCTATCTCTTTTAGAATTTTGCACATTTCTATAAGATCCCCTCTCATTTTTCTTAATACCAGTGAATACAATCCTCTCTGTAAAAGGGAGTTAATCCTCAGTGGCTGGCACGACGTAACAAACACAGATAGATGTTTCATACCTTTGTTGTGAACATCTTGAATATTGTGTGTAACTGTGGTTGGTTAAGTATTAAATGTGGAGGGGGTAAGGTGGCGATGGGGGGGGGAGAGTGTGAAAGGGATCGAGAAAGCTTGAACTCCTCAGAAATTCTTGTATTGAATTGATAATTTTTAACTGTAATCAATGTTGATATTGTCAACATTAACATCGATAAGATGGATAATTGTTTAAGTCTAGAAAATTATAAATAGAATATTAAAGAAAAGAGTTAATCAGCACTTCTATCTTTAAACCATTCTCCCGAATCTTGAGGTTAGGGCCCCCCCCAATCAGTGGAAATAAATTTCCTGCCACATCTGATCTATCCCTTTCATAATTTTACCTTTCTGTATGATCCCCTCTGTTAGGTCTGCTTTGTTCATGAATGAGTGAGTCAAACACCAGACTGAGTCAAAATCAAGGTTCTTTGTTCTTTATTGCCGGATTGTAACACTTGCAACTAACAGTGTTAGTTGGAGAAGGCGCATTCTGCCATTATCAGCAAGTGGTGTTTTTTATATACCTTAGGATACGTACTTAGTAAATTATCATACCATGACATTGTCCAATGAATAAACTGTTGCTATCCTTCTCTGCTAGTTTCCTGCACATCAATTTGTCATCCCCACTCTTATCTTGAGAGTACAAGGTTACAACTGCATCTTGTTACGGCCCAGCACT
Organism: Narcine bancroftii; assembly: GCF_036971445.1. Lineage (NCBI taxonomy): Eukaryota > Metazoa > Chordata > Chondrichthyes > Torpediniformes > Narcinidae > Narcine > Narcine bancroftii. The sequence continues at coordinate 215,611,152 of NC_091473.1, forward strand.
GGGTGACTCCTTCTACATTCCCAGCTCATGATGTTTTTACCTAACACCTCTCATTCTTCTTAATTCCAGTGACTATATTCCCAGCGACTCAATCTCCCCTTACAGGATGAACCTTTCTTTGCTGGAATCAACCTGATGAACCACTGCTTCCTATCCAGTATATCCTTCCTTCTCACATATGGAGACTCAAACTCCAGGTGCAGCTTCACCTGAACCCTGTTCAGCTCCAGCAGATCCTACCTCTCTTCAATTCAATCCCTCCGGAAGTGAAGGCCCACATCCCATTTCCCTTCTTCATTACCTCTTGCATCTGCAAATTAACCTTTGTGATTCATTCGCAATCATTGCCAACTCCCTCTGGATCAGAACATACGGTAAATATTCACCATTAAAAAAAATAACCTGATCTATTATTTTCTTCCACCGTGAATGATCTCAGATTTTACAACTTGACAGACCCTTCTCCACTCATTAGTCTGTCTTTCTCTTCAGACTCTGCATTCTTTCCACAATTTTTCTCCTGTATATATGGATGACATGGTTAGCATAGCAATCAGCACAATGCCTTTACAGCGCCAGCGATTGTGACCGGAGTTAAAATCCCGGGCTGTCTGTATGGAGTTTTCATATTCTCCTCATGTCTGCGTGGATTTTTCCTGGGGGATCCAGTTTCTTCCCACTGTTTGAAACCAGAGGTGAGGGTTCATTGGGTGTAAATTGTGTGCCAAGGGCTTGTGGCCGAAATGGCCTGTTTCTGCAATGTTTTATTCTTACAGCAAGCTGGGGAACTTTTACATCACGAGTGCCCTCACCACATCTAAAAGTAAAGTTGTTCACCCCTTCTGTCATGTACCTGAGTCTGTTCAGAAGGCTCTAACATGTTACTCTGTTTTTGCTTCCACCACTATCCCTGTTCCAGGCACCAACCACCGTCTGAGTGAAAGATCTTGCTAAAACTTGCTCTTGTTCGGGTTAAACACGTTCTCTTGTGTGTTACATGTTTAGCTTTGGGAAAAGACAATGACAGTCTACATTCTCAATGCCATTCATGATTCTATTTGCATGCAGTTCTCCAAGTGACTCCAACCTGACTTATATAGCAGCCACATGTCTTGCTCACTTTGGTACTGAATGCTCCACCAGAAGAAGACAAGCAGACCACACCCCTTCTTCAGCACCTTCGGTACTTTTCAAGGAGCTGTGGATCCCAGATCTCTTTGCACATCCATGCTTTGAAGAGTCCTGCCATGAACTGACTTTCCAAAGTTCAAAAACTCACATTTGTCTGGATCAAACTCCATCTGCCATTTCTCTGCCCATATCTGTAACTGATTTACATCTGTTATATTCTTTGTCCACAACTCCACAGAATCATCTCCAAATGTACTGACCCACACACGTACATTTTGATCCAGGTCATTTATGTACACCACAAACAAAAGGATTCCCAAGACCTTTCCCTCTGGAACACCATGGGTGACGGGCTTCCACAACCACCTTCACTTTTCAAGGGGCCAGACACTTCTGAATCCATACTATCATTCACTGTCGATTTAATGCATCCTATCTTTCTGGATCAGTCTATTGTGAGGGACCTTCTCAAATGCCTCATTGAAATTCATGAGGTCAAGATCCAGTGCCCCACCCTCATCGACCATCTCTGTTACTTCTTCAAAAAATATCATTCACATAATTAAGACATGATCTACACCACGTAAAGCCAAGTTGATCTGACCATGATGCTCAAAATGTGCACATATACACTATCCTCAAGTCTCTTTTGGTGAGGTTCCCACCACAGATTGGATGTTACTGGAGTATAATTTCCTGGAATACCCTTATTTCCCTTCTTGGCCACTCTCTACAGAAATAATTAGGGGAAAAAGTGTGGAGCGTATCACCAGTCCAGAAATAACATCTTATCTCCAAATGGACCATAACATTGCTTGTGTTTGTCCTTTTGCAAAGAACACAAAACTCTGTGAATTGGATCAGGACTGGTCTCTCAGCTGCAGTCACTTGAGAACAAATAGTGAATTAGGGCTTCTGCAGAATGTTACATTCACAACGCTGTTCAAATTGTGAACCATGTGATCAGATGCTGTTCTCCATACAAGGAAGAGTGACATTCTGGAGATACCCTCTCTTTCCTCAATGGAATTAATTGGTGGTGCAATCATGACCTGGATTTCCTGGACTCTAATACTAAAGGACAGCATGCCTGTGGATGGATGTACATCACGCCAATGCAAACCGACTCCAACTGAGTTTCATTGAAGCGTTGAAACTTCGTGATGGACCTCTTCTCCAGTGTTGACAAAAACCTGAACAAATACAAGTACTCAGCCTGACTCCACCCATCTGCAGTGAGTCAGCCAAATAAACCTTTGACCCTGTTCCTCTTCGGCCCAAGTCTTCACGTCCCAGGTTACCCTGAACTGCTCAAAATCAATGAGGGCCAGCTCACACAAAGTGGCCATCATCCTCTTCCTTCAGTTGTGCTGACAGACAGACTTGCCCAAAGTTCCTGAGAAACTAGTGTCCAAACCTTGATCTTGCCACCATTATGTCATCTTTCTTTCATCGGGTGAGACTGTTGCTTATCGGACCAGCATTTATTGTTCTGCTCCAGTGACTGACTTGCCAGGCCTATCAGAGACACTGATGAATTTGGTGAGTGACTGAAGGCGAAAGAGTGCAAAAGGCAGGTGAACTTTACAAAAGGTCATCAGTGAACCTGTTAATCTTCTGTTCCTTTCCCAGTTTCACCCTCACTTCGACTGCCCACAGCAACTCATATCCTGCTATTGCTTTCTAGTTTAAAATCCTGCACTGTCCCTTCAAGTTGTGCGTCGAAGCCATTCTCCAGAGGCTGTTGAGCATAACCAAGCGTTGCCCTCCTCTGTGTTGGGCTATTGAGGTGTTCGACAAGATGTGGTGGAGGCAGATACAATTGGGTCTTTTAAGAGACTTTTGGAAAGGTACATGGAGCTTAGAAAAAAGACCTATGGGTAAGGCTGGTCATTTCTCAGGTAGGGACATTATTGGCACAATTTAGTGGGCCGAAGGGCCTGTGTTTTAATGTAGGTTTTGTATGTTTTTCTGTGAAATTGTATCAATGAATATATTTGCTTCTGTTCTATGCATTCAGGTTATCAGCTCCCTCACATAAGCACAACAATGCCTCATCGATCTTTCAGTGAACTAACTTGGCCCCAGTTTGTGGCATAGAGAAAGGTGTTTAAGATTAGGGTGAATCCCAGAACCGTACCTTGCATGTTTTTCACCTCCCGGCTGATACTGGTGTTGGAGGGGGGATGAGACACTATACAGCTGAAGACTGAGCCTTTCTTCCACTCATCTGTCCTCACTGTCAGGAAGTGGCTGGCACTGAAAGTGCCCACCTGCTCCAAAGCAGTCCGTGTAGTGGGGGTGTTGGAGGAGATCAGGGAGCTGTCTTTCTCCCAGGTGACATTTATGAGGTCCGGGTAGAATCCAGAGACCACACACTCGAGGGTGGCCGTGATCCTACTCTTGGTATCGTCATGTGTTGGCGGCAGCAGACGGACCTCAGGCCCTTTGATCTCGACTGGAACAGACGAGCAAAGAAAGGAGACGTCAACATTTTTACTCAAGGTCACAGATGTTGTCCATCTAATCACTGATCTTTTGCCCACCTTTGGTACTTTGTGTCTGTGCTGAGACTGGCGAGGACGAAGAAGATCCTTGGGTGGAACAAGTGTACACTGCCCCACTGTACCACTCCTCCACACTGGTCTGAAATTGGCTGATCACTGTGCTTTGTGTCCCTTCCTCTCTCGGTTGTTGGGTCACATTTCCTTTCATTTTCTCCCTTCCGCTCACCTGCCAGTATATTTGGACCTGGCTCAGATCAGCACCCACAACCAGGCACACCAGAGTAGCGCTCTTGTTGATCCAAATCTCTTCAGTGGATGGATTTTGTAAAAAGATGGATAATTCTGCAGGTGAGAAATAGAAAACTTACAAACTGGACTATGTCTGGTGTCAGCGGGCTTCTCCACTTCGGCCCAGACTTGAATGACAGCTGCATCTGCAGTGAACTGAACATTAGAATGAAACCATCTTTTCTGACTGCCTTGACTGAGTAAACGGAATTGAACACCAGGAACTCATATCCTTGGGAACCTGTCGGCTTTTGACAGGGACAGTGAGATAGTTGTAAACTGAATGGCATTTAGTTGCTGCAGGGTCAACAAGTGCATTCACCTGGATGTGAGATGCAGTTTCTGACCAAAGGAAACATTGCACAAATTCATCTTGCCTTGGTGCCTCTGTGGGACTGTGGACCACTTATTGACATTGTGCCTACTGAATCAGCGAGGCCTCTCCTCTCTGTTCAGACTGAACCTGGGATTCTTCTGGTATGAAAACATTGGTGCTGACATTCAGATCTTCCTTGACCATGCCTCTTGCCATCTCAGTATGTTTGACCAAATCAGTGCTTGGAATATTACAATTTTCTGCAGCGTGGGAGTGTGGCAACTTTTTGTGACCTGCTTCAAATATCTTTAACAATATTTCTGGGCACCAATTAATTCCTGGACATACCAGATGACAGGTGTGTACGTATGAAGCAGGAGCAAAGGTCGACTATTTGGCCTGTGATACCTGCACCCTCAACCAATAAGATCATGTCGGATCAGTTCCACATACCTGCCTTTCACCCATTAGCCCTGATTCCCCAACAATGCAAAAATCTATTGAACTGTCTTAATTACATCGAATGAACAAGTCTCCAAAACTGCCCAGGGCAGAGAATTCCACGGATTCGCTACTTGATGTGAAAACCACTTCCTCATCATCTCAATCCTAAATATATTCCTATCCCTTTCCGATTTCAAATTTCCTCATAATATTTCTGTAAGACTCCTTCTCATTCTTCTCTCTTCCAGCGTGTATAGTCCCAAGCAACTCAATCTCCACCCCTAGTTTTCCCTCCATTATCTACAGACTCAACCTGATGAGCCTCCTTTGCACCGCTTTCTGCCAGGATAACATTTCTCACGTAAGGAGACCAGAACCTTACCCAATACTCCAGCGGCGGCCTCACCAATAGCCTGTCCAGTTGCAGCAGAATCTCCCTGTTCTTCATTTCAATCCCTCCAGCAATGAACCCGCATCCCATTGACCTTCTTAATGACCTGTTGTACCTTAACACCAAGCTTCGGCGATTCACGCACAAGCACTTCCAAGTCCATCTGCACAGCAGTATGCTGCAAACGTTAACCATTTAAAGAATAATTTGATCAACTATATTTTTCTTCCACTGTGAATGACCTTGGTCATAGCAGGGTCTGTGAGATAGTTGCAAGCTGAGTGACCTTTAGCTTCCCTAATGCAATAAGTGCAATCTCCAGCAGATGTAGTTTCTGGACTGGCTACCATGTGACTCTAGAACCATGTGACTGTCCTCAGAATGAACAACAGCAAGTGCTCACCTCAAGGATAGGTCAGGGTGGGCATGAAATGATGACCTTGCCACTGAGGTCCAAATGGTGTGAATGATTCAAATGGTTTTAATCACATTTTTGAGAAGCTGACCTCAGTCTTGGGATCAGGTTTTTACGTGAAATACTTGCTATGTTTGGTGCACCAAGGAACATAAGAATTGAGCCTGTTCCACCATTCAACAAGATTATTGCTGATCTGGTCCTAGAATTAGTTCCAAATACCTACCTGTTCCCCATAACCCCCTTGATTCCCCCACAATGCAAAACTCTGTCTTGAATATATCTAATGAGCAGGTCTCTACAATTTCCTTGGGCAGGGAATTCCACCGATTTTCTCCACTCTCAGAAAAGCAGATCCTCATTATCAATTACAACCTTGGATGTCATTAGGTTCGATTTTTTTTCTTTCCCTTTTTTCTCTTTCTTTATTCTTTATGCAACTCTTTGTACAAATTCATATTGGATTGGGAGTTAAGAGCAAGTATTAAAAAGGGCACAAGGTGTAGGCCAAGCAACTATAGGCTAGTACATTTGATATCGGTGGTGGAGAAACTAATGGAAGGAATTCTTAGGGATAATATGTATAAATATCTGGATGGGCAAGGATTGATCAGGGACTCTCAATATCAGTTTGTCAGGGGAAAGTCGTGTTTGACAAATCTTGTTGAATTTTTTGAAGAGGTGACCAGAAAGGTTGATGAAGGTAGAGCAGTTGATCTGGTGTATTTGGATTGTAGTAAGGCTTTTGATTAAGTTCCACGTGGAAGGTTAGTGAAGAAGGTTCAATCGCTAGGGACTAATATAGAGATAGACAGATGGGTTTAGCGGTGGCTAGAAGATAGGCACCAGAGATTAATGGTGGACAACTGTCTGTCAGGATGGAGGCCAGTGACGAGCGGTGTGCCTCAGGAATCGGTGTTGGGTCCTTTGTTGTTCGTCATTTATATTAATGATTTGGATGACAGGGTGGTAAACTGGGTGAATAAATATGCAGACAATACAGAAATAGGGGGAGTTGTGGATAGTGAGGAGGATTTCCATGGACTACAGAATTATTTGGACTGTTTGGAATGGTGGGCTGAAAGGTAGCAGATGGAGTTTAATGTAGACAAGTTTGAGTTGCTTCATTTTGGGAAAAATAACCAAAATAGGACGACGCATGCAGTGAAGGGGATTGAGGAATGCTGAGGAACAGAGAGATCTTGGAATAACGGTTCAGCATTCCTTAAAGGTGGATTCCCATGTAGATAGGGTAGTGAAGAAGGCTTTTGGTATGCTGGCCTTTATAAATCATAGCATATGGTAGCATAGCATAGCTCCATATAGGAGCTGGGAGGTGATGTTCAGACTGTTTAAGGCATTGGTGAGGCCAAGTGTGGAGTATTGTGTTCAGTTCTGGTTGCCAAATTCTAGGAATTTATAGAATTATTTATAGAAATATAAATAAGGTAGAAAGGGTGCAAAGAAGGTTTACAAAAATGTTGCCTGGATTGGAGTATCTTGAATACGGAGAAAGATTGAGTAGACTGGGACTTTATTCGTTGGAGCGTAGAAGGTTGAGAGGGGATTTGATCGAGTTTTTGAAAGTTATGAAGGGAATAGATAGAGTAGATGTGAATAGGCTCTTTCCCCTGAGGGTAGGGGAGATGGGAACAAGGGGTTATAAGTTAAGGGTTAGGGGGGAAATTTTTAGGAGTAATTGTGGTGGTACACCACCGGCCTACTGCAGGGGCAACCTCTGTACCTGCAGAAGTGTGAGGGGACAGGACAACACCTGGCTGGCTATCAATCTGTCGGCCTGAATGGATCAAGATCCACCCAGTCGGGTGTCAATCATCCTCCGGGATATAAGCCTGCGCCGGCCTCCCGAGGCCTCACTCAGAGTTGCTACAGCTAGAGCCAGCCTGGCTCTGTGGAAGTCTTTGTGGATTAAAGCCTGTTGTACAGTCTTTACCTTTGTGTGTGTCTGATTCTGGCTATCAGCGCACCACAGTAATATAAGAGGATGCTTCTTCACTCAGAGAGTGGTGGTTTAGTGGAATGATCTACTGGAAAAGTAGTTGCTGCAGGGTTAATTTTGTCATTTAAGAGGAGGCTAAATGAGTACATGGATGTGAGGGGATTGGAGGGTAATGGGCATGGTAGTAGATAGGTGGAACTAGTGGAGTTTCACATAAATCGGTGCAGACTAGAAGGACCAATATGGCCTGTTTCCGTACTGTAAATTGTTATATGCTTATATTATTGTCATAATATGTGCTATAATCTTTAATGTGTAATAGTCTCATGCGATCAATTTATTATACATTTGTTTTGTTTTTCTGATAAAACAATAAAAATAACATAAAAAGAATATATCTAATGAGTAGGTCTCCACATCTTCCTTGGACAGGGAATTCCACAGATTTGCTACACTCTCTGAAAAGCAGATCCTCATCATCTCTCTCTCTTCAATTCCCCCAAGTCTTCATGATATGTTCCCTGTTCGAATTTCACCTCCCAGAAGAAAAACTTTCCTGCCACTGTTATCTATCCCTTTGACAATTTTGCACATTTCGAAAAGATCCCCTCTCATTTTTCTTAATTCCAGTGAACACAATTCTCTCTGCAAAAAGGAGTTAATCCTCAGTGGCTGCCACGACGTGACAAACACATACCTTTGTTGTGAACATCTTGATTGTTGTGTGTAACTGTGGTTGGTTAAGTGTTAAATGTGGAGAGGGTATAGCAGGGTGGGGGGGGGGTGTGGGGGCGGTGTGAAAGGGATCGAGAAAACTTGAACTCAATAACTGTTCAATTCAGAAAATTATAAATAGAATATTAAAAGAAAAGGAGTTAATCCACACTTATATCTTAATTGACTACCCCGAACGTTGAGGTTAGGCTCCCCCTACTAGAGGAAATAAATTTCCTGCCACATCTGATCAATCCCTTTCATAATTTTACCTTTCTGTAAGATCCCCTCTCATTCTTCTTAATTCCAGTGAGTATAGTCCCAGCAACTCAATCTCCCCTTACAGGCTGAACCTTTCTTTGATGGAATCAACCTGATGAACCACCGCTTCCAATCCAGTATAGTCTTTTTCATATACAGAGACTCAAACTCCAGGTGCAGCTTCACCTGAACCCTGTTCAGCTACAGCAGATCCTACCTCTCTTCAATTCAGTCCCTCCGGAAGTGAAGGCCCGCATCATCCCATTTCCCTTCTTCATTACCTCTTGCAGCTGCAAATTAACCTTTGTGATTCATTCACAATCACTGCCAACTCCCTCTGGATCAGAGCATAAGGTAAATATTCACCATTAAAAAAAATAACCTGATCTATTATTTTCTTCCACTGTGAATGACCTCAGATTTTACAACTTTGTCCCACCTGACAGACCCTTCTCCACTCATTGACTAGTCTCTCTCTCTCTTCAGACTCTGCATCCTTTCCACAATTTTCTCCTGTACATATGGGCGACATGGTTAGCGTAGCAGTTAGCGCATTGCCTTTAGAGTGCCAGCGATTGAGACCGGGGTTAAAATCCTGGGCTGTCTGTAAGGAGTTTGCAAGTTCTGCTCATGTCTGCATGGTTTTTTCCTGAGGCTCCAGTTTCTACCCACTCTTTGAAATGTACCAGGGATGTAGGTTCATTGGGGGTAAATTGGGTGCCAAGGGCTTGTGACCGAAATGGCCTGTTTCTGTGCTGTGTGCCTCTATATCTCAATTTTGTGTCATCAACAGGCTTTGATACAGAGCACTCGGTCCCTTACTTAAATTATTCTTGCATATCATGGGCCCAGTATCAACCCCTGTTGCAAACTGCCAATAGATAACACCCATTTATCTGAATCTTCTGTTTTCTTTTGGGAAACCAATCCTCTATGCATCCTAATATCTTATGCCCCAATTTCAAGCATCCTTATCCTCTGGGTGTCTTTTTTGTGGCACATTATTGAATGCCTTCTTGAAGCCCAAGTCCCCAACATCCACCTATTCTCTTTGATCCATTGCTTTCATTACATCCTCAAAGAACTTCAGGGTTGCACAGTTAGCGTAACGCTCTGACAGCTGCAGAGATTGGGACCAGGGTTCAAAACCCGCGTGGTCTAAAAGGAGTTTGTATGTTCTCCCTGTATCTGCGTGGGTTTCATCCCAGTGCTCTGGTTTCCTTCCACAGTTTAAAAAAGTACCAAAGATTGTAGGTCAATTGGGTGTAGTCAAGCAGCACAGGTCCAGGTGCTGAAAGGGCCTTTTATCGCGCTGTATCTCTAAATTTGCAGGCGGCGGCCTCGGCCCCGGTCCGGGCAGTATGGACCGACCTAGGAGGGGAGGCAGGCCCCTCCAGCCCGGGTAAGAAACCTGCATAGGAGAAGGCCACTCCGATATAAAACCTACGACCCAAGGACCTCGCTGCCACGTCCCAGCTTGCTTGGCCACGGCACACGAACCATGGGTGTAAAGGGTGGGGCCAGTACTGCGCGCACTGCACTCCACCTAAAAGCTCCTTTGCGCAGGCCCGAGGACAGGTCCACGTCCTCCCCCTCCACGTCCTCCCCCTCCACGTCCTCCCCCTCAAAAGATGCTCACAAACTCAGGCTAGCATGCTGGAACATCAGAACCATGCTAGACAAGGCTGACAGCCACCGACCTGAACGTCGGTCTGCCCTCATTGCACATGAACTCCTCAGACTTGACATCGACATAGCCGCTCTCAGTGAAGTCCGCCTGGCAGATGTAGGCAGCCTCCGAGAACGCGGCGCGGGCTACACACTCTACTGGTCTGGCAAGCCTTTGGATGAACGACGCCTATCTGGTGTAGGCTTCATGGTCAAGAGCTTCATTGCCTCCAAACTCGAAAACCTTCCGACAGGCCTCTCGGACCGAATCATGTCCATGCGACTCCCACTTCAAAACAAGCGTCACATCACCCTCATCAGTGTCTATGCTCCAACCCTCCAGGCGGAACCAGCAGAAAAGAACAAGTTCTACACCGACCTGCGCAACCTCATCCAACGTACCCCTACAGCCGACAAGGTTGTCATCCTGGGCGACTTCAACGCTCGTGTCGGCAAAGACTCAGAAACCTGGCCAGGAATCCTGGGCAAGCATGGTGTCGGCAAGTGCAACGACAATGGGCGCCTCCTGTTGGAGCTCTGCGCAGAACAGCGACTTGTCATTACAAACACCCTTTTTCAGCAGAGGGACAGCCTTAAGACCACCTGGATGCATCCCCGATCCAAACACTGGCACCTCCTGGACTACATCCTGGTGCGAGAAAGTGACAAACAAGATGTGCTCCACACCAGGGTCATGCCTAGCGCGGAATGCCACACTGACCACCGGCTGGTTCGCTGCAAGCTCAACCTTCACTTCAAGCCAAAGCCCAGGAACAATAAAGCCCCCAGAAAGAGGTTCAATGTTGGAAACCTGCAGTCAGACGAAGCGAGAGGAAACTTCCAGGCAAACCTCAAAGCAAAGCTCGACGTTGCAACCCGCCTCACGGACCCGTCCCCTGAAACCCTCTGGGATCAGTTGAAGACTACCATACTGCAATCCACTGAAGAGGTACTGGGCTTCTCCTCCAGGAAAAACAAGGACTGGTTTGACGAAAACAGCCAGGAAATCCAGGAGCTGCTGGCAAAGAAGCGAGCTGCCCACCAGGCTCACCTTACAAAGCCGTCCTGTCCAGAGAAGAAACAAGCCTTCCGTCGCGCATGCAGCCATCTTCAGCGCAAACTCCGGGAGATCCAAAATGAGTGGTGGACTAGCCTCGCCAAACGAACACAGCTCAGCGCGGACATTGGCGACTTCGGGTGTTTCTACGAGGCTCTAAAGGCTGTGTACGGCCCCTCACCCCAAGTCCAAAGCCCGCTGCGCAGCTCAGACGGCAAAGTCCTCCTCAGCGACAAGATCTCCATCCTCAACCGATGGTCAGAACACTTCCAATCTCTTTTCAGTGCCAACCGCTCAGTCCAAGATTCCGCCCTGCTCCAGCTCCCTCAACAGCCCCTAAGGCAAGAGCTGGATGAGGTTCCCACCCTGGATGAGACATATAAGGCAATCGAACAACTGAAAAGTGGCAAAGCAGCAGGTATGGATGGAATCCCCCCAGAAGTCTGGAAGGCTGGCGGCAAAACTCTGCATGCCAAACTGCATGAGTTTTTCAAGCTTTGTTGGGACCAAGGTAAACTGCCTCAGGATCTTCGTGATGCCACCATCATCACCCTGTACAAAAACAAAGGCGAGAAATCAGACTGCTCAAACTACAGGGGAATCACGTTGCTCTCCATTGCAGGCAAAATCTTCGCTAGGATTCTACTAAATAGAATAATACCTAGTGTCGCCGAGAATATTCTCCCAGGATCACAGTGCGGCTTTCGCGCAAACAGAGGAACCACTGACATGGTCTTTGCCCTCAGACAGCTCCAAGAAAAGTGCAGAGAACAAAACAAAGGACTCTACATCACCTTTGTTGACCTCACCAAAGCCTTCGACACCGTGAGCAGGAAAGGGCTTTGGCAAATACTAGAGCGCATCGGTTGTCCCCCAAAGTTCCTCAACATGATTATCCAACTGCACGAAAACCAACAAGGTCGGGTCAGATACAGCAATGAGCTCTCTGAACCCTTCTCCATTAACAATGGCGTGAAGCAAGGCTGTGTTCTCGCACCAACCCTCTTTTAAATCTTCTTCAGCATGATGCTGAACCAAGCCATGAAAGACCCCAACAATGAAGACGCTGTTTACATCCGGTACCGCACGGATGGCAGTCTCTTCAATCTGAGGCGCCTGCAAGCTCACACCAAGACACAAGAGAAACTTGTCCGTGAACTACTCTTTGCAGATGATGCCGCTTTAGTTGCCCATTCAGAGCCAGCTCTTCAGCGCTTGACGTCCTGCTTTGCGGAAACTGCCAAAATGTTTGGCCTGGAAGTCAGCCTGAAGAAAACTGAGGTCCTCCATCAGCCAGCTCCCCACCATGACTACCAGCCCCCCCACATCTCCATCGGGCACACAAAACTCAAAACGGTCAACCAGTTTACCTATCTCGGCTGCACCATTTCATCAGATGCAAGGATCGACAATGAGATAGACAACAGACTCGCCAAGGCAAATAGCGCCTTTGGAAGACTACACAAAAGAGTCTGGAAAAACAACCAACTGAAAAACCTCACAAAGATAAGCGTATACAGAGCCGTTGTCATACCCACACTCCTGTTCGGCTCCGAATCATGGGTCCTCTACCGGCACCACCTATGGCTCCTAGAACGCTTTCACCAGCGTTGTCTCCGCTCCATCCTCAACATCCATTGGAGCGCTTACACCCCTAACGTCGAAGTACTCGAGATGGCAGAGGTCGACAGCATCGAGTCCACGCTGCTGAAGATCCAGCTGCGCTGGATGGGTCACGTCTCCAGAATGGAGGACCATCGCCTTCCCAAGATCGTGTTATATGGCGAGCTCTCCACTGGCCATCGTGACAGAGGTGCACCAAAGAAAAGGTACAAGGACTGCCTAAAGAAATCTCTTGGTGCCTGCCACATTGACCACCGCCAGTGGGCTGATAATGCCTCAAACCGTGCATCTTGGCGCCTCACAGTTTGGCGGGCAGCAACCTCCTTTGAAGAAGACCGCAGAGCCCACCTCACTGACAAAAGGCAAAGGAGGAAAAACCCAACACCCAACCCCAACCAACCAATTTTCCCTTGCAACCGCTGCAATCCTGTCTGCCTGTCCCGCATCGGACTTGTCAGCCACAAACGAGCCTGCAGCTGACGTGGACTTTTTACCCCCTCCATAAATCTTCGTCCGCGAAGCCAAGCCAAAGAAAAATCTCTAAATTTAAATTTGAAATTTAAATCAGCTACTTGATGGTTATTCATTGCCCCATCACAATAAGACTCATACTGGAGACTAAAGGCACTTTTAGGTTGCCAAAATCCCCCTATGTAAAGCCACATATTATGCCCATATGTGTCTGTCAGGAGGCCACTTGAAAGCACAGGAGGTGGATGTGAGGCAAACTTTGTAACCCTCCTCCAGGAGGGATAGTCGCCGGAGTACTGAGGACCCCCGGCACCTGAATGCAGCCGCCTGAAAGCGAATGCTGAGGGGATGACAATATGCTGGTGAGCGCTTGACAGCTCCCCTCGCTGCTGCCCTGCCCGCTGGCACAGGACGTCAGGGCAGGGGCAGTGGGCATGGGCTGTCAGTGCTGGGGCAGCCAGCACGGTCAGTCAGGGTTGAGGTGACCGGCGCGGTCAGTCAGGGTTGAGATGACCAACGCGGGCTGTAGGGGTTGTAGGGCTGTAGTGGTTGGGGAGGACGGCGCGGGCTTTAGTGGTTGGATTGGCCGGTGCGGGCTGTAGTGGTTGGGCCTGCCAGTATGGGCTGTCCCTATACTGATCCCACTTATGTGGGACAGATTAATTTGTTGCTTTCCAATGCAGGCACCGAACACCAAATGTTTGTTGATAATCTGCCCACAGCCACGCCAAACCTTGAGTGCTCTCCCCACAGCCCTTAATCAGTCCCAACACTGTGGGGCGGCCGGTGTGGGCAGAGCAGTGGGATCAGTGTGGGGACCAACATGTGGCTATGGGGAGAGAGCAGAGCAGTGGGATCAGTCTGGGGACCGACATGGGGCTAGTTTAATTGGACGGTAATGTTTGGTGCACACATTGTGGCCAAATGGGCTATTTCTGTGCTGTCCTGTTCTTTGTTTTAGATATTCATTATATTTAGTGTTTGCATTTCTCTTTGATAAACTAGCTGGGTTTTTATTTGCCACCGTGATGTCTTTTGCTAACTGGTTCATGTGTAAATTCTTCTGTACCATATATTTTTCCTAATGCCTCTGCTAGTTCAAACTCTCTGCCGGTCTGATTCCTCTCAGAGCACTGAAGGTTTGACTTGGCTGTCGGCAGATTCTCAACAAACATTTGGTGCTCGGTGTCTGCATTGGAAAGCAACAAGTTAATCTGTCCCTCATAAGTGGGATCAGTATGGCAACAGCCCACGCCGGCCACCCCAGCGCTGACAGTCTGCGCTGCCCACCCCAAACCCTGTAGACCACCCCACCTCTGACAGCCTGCCGCCCCAACCCTGACAGCCCGAAGGGACAGGAGCCAGAGTGTGCTCCGAGGCACCTCCCTTGCAGCTTTCCCTTTCAGATGGCCAGCGCTGCACTTTCAATCGCAATAGATATTCACCAAGAGAAATGGTTACTTAAACAAACCTTGCTTTTAATTATTTTGAAACATGAAAATAGAAGAAAACTTTAACTTATCGCTATTGACTTACTTAACCTAACTTAACCCCCTTCTAATTCTAAGCGCACGTGTATGTAATGTGTGTGTAAGTTCTCTGGTTCTCAGTCCAATCTCACTTCTCATTCCTCCAAGTTCACTGATTGCAGGCAATTCTTATACTGTGCACAGAATTTAACATTTATGAAGTTCACCAGGCTTTGGTGCTTGAAAGGTGAGGTTCTTGTCGGTTTTCAGAGAGACATTTGTTGTACGATGGACACCAGCCACCTCAGTGTCTCGCTGATGAAACTTATCCCCTGTGACAGTACAGGATACAATCACCAATGTATATTTTTCTATATTTTTACAGAAAGTGATTGGCTGAGAGCCGGAGCCACACCTACTGGCAGGTCATAAAGGGCTGCTCTGGACTGGTCGACCTCAATGTACTACGCTCCAGTCTTTTGTCAATAAAATCGTAGCGCGTCAAATGACTCGAAGACTTGTTGACTCAAATCAAGGCTCATGGACCTTCTACCTCCCCAAACCCAGAAGGTACTCAAATGCTGCCTGGGTTTTTTTTTCTTATTATGCTCAATGAGTCCCACAGTACCCTGACAAGGCACGGCCTAATTAAGTCCACCTCCTTCCCCTTGTCAGCGGAAGCCAGACTGTCTTTTGACCGCATCAAGTCGGATATCACCGTGGTCACTCTGTTCGCAGTAGACATATCCTTCCAGGTGGAGACCAATGCGTCTGACTTTGCATTGGCAGCCACCTTAAACTAGGCCGATAAGCCTGTCACCTTCTTTTCTAGGACCCTGCAGGCCCAGAAAGCCAACACTAATCTGTTGAGCAAGAGGCCCAGGCCAGCAGAGAGGTCGTATGTTGTTGGAGATACTACCTCGCTGGCAGGCGCTTTACACTCCTGACCGACCAACGCGCAGTCTCATTTATATTTAGTGGCAGCAGCGGAGTAAGATCAAACATGACAAGATTCCCAGATGGAGAATCAAACTCTCTATCTTCAACTACGACATTCAGCACAGGCCTGGCAAACTCAATGACCCGCTGACGTCCTTTCCCATGGGACATGTGCCAGTGTACAACTGGACAGGCTGAATAGATCCACGAGGAGCTCTGTCTCCCAGAGGTCACCAGGTCTGCCCACTTTGTAAAGGCCCACAACCTGCCTTATATGGTCGAGGAGATCTGCTCCATGACCCGAGCCTGCCCAGTATGCACTGAGTGCAAGCCCAATTTCTTCTGGCCCGAGAAGACCCAGGTCATTCAAACCACCCAGATCTTCGAACATCTCAGAGTGGACTTCAAAGGGCCCCTACTGTCGATGAACCGTAACACCTACATTCTCACAGTGATACATGAGTTCTCCTGCTTCCTGTTCGCTATTCCCTGCCCAGACGTGATTGCCTCTTCAGTCATAAATGCATTCCACAGCATCTTCGCCATTTTCGGGTACTCCAGTTACATCCATAGTGACTGGGGGGTCCGCGTTTATGAGTGCGGAGCTGAGGCAGTACCTCCTGGAGCATCGAGCAGGACCACGAGCTGCAACCCACATAGTAATGGACAGGTCGAATGGGAGAATGCCACCGTCTGGAAAGCAGTCACGCTTTCCCTCTGGTCCAAAGGCAGAATGTCCTCCCAAATGCCCTACACTCCATCAGGTCCCTGTTATGCACTACCACCAACGCTACTCCGCACGAATGTATATTCTCGTTCCCGCGGAAGTCGGAACCGGGAACAACTGCACCAGCATGGCTGACGGTCCCTGAACCTGTCCTGCTGAGAACTCATGTCCGCTACTCGAAAACAACCCTCTAGTCCACCAGGTAACGCTGTAACATGTGAACCCGCACTATGCCTATATCGAGTACCCGGAAGGGCGGGAGGACACGGTTTGGATAAGGGACCTGACCCAAGCCAGGTCTAACATTGTCACGTTCCAACCCCAACCTCCATTCAATCCTCCCCTAGGTTACATGCAGGGACAGTGGGACCAGCAGCACCTCGCAGATGACAACGGCAGCAGATTGGACCAGTCCTCAGCCAACGACGTCTGTGTACTAGGCGAAACTGCACCCACACCCGGGGTCTCCAGCAATGATATTCTGCCAGCTACCCCGATCCCGGTGATCATGTGAACAATCAGGCCTCCCGACTGTTACAGCCCGTGAACACTGCATGATATACTTTCCACTTTTTCTTTTATTCACTCCGAGGTCAGTTCCTCAAGAAGGGGTGAATATGATAATACAGGATACTATCACCAATGTATATATTTACATATAGTAATAGTGATTGGCTGAGAGCCGGAGCCACGTCTACTGGCAGGTCATAAAGGGCTGCTCCTAACCAGACCCAGGTCAGTCTGGACTGGTCGACCTCAATGTACTACGCTCCAGTCTTTTGTTAATAAAAGCCTTGTTAATAAAGTCAACAAGTCTTTGAGTCATTCGATGGGCTACACCCCCTTCAGGTTTCTCCAGATGCCCAGCCACCTCACTGTCTCTCTGACAAAACTTGCCCCCTTCAGGGTTCTCCAAATGATAACGTCTTTCTTTCAGGTCACCACAGAGTGCCTTTTCCTTTCTCTTCTTGCAAGTGGAACATTAGAGAGCCAGTCCTCTCCTCTTGTATGAACCACAAGGGCTTTGACCAGGCTAAATCAAGCACTTACAACCCATCTTTCACATGGGGTTTTCCACAAGCTTGCAAGCTTGTCCTGTTCCAGTCCCAGCTGCTGTTGCTGGGTGTAATACTGGAGAAGTAATCTTTGTCTCTCTCTCTTTCTGAGAGAAAGTCTGTTTTACTCTCTCTGCTTGCAAAACCACATGACCCACTTAGACCAGTAAGTTCTCTTCCAGACAGAAGGCGACCGACAAGATCTTTCATTTGTTGCATTTTTGTAAACAACAATCCATTCGTCAAGTCTCTTGGGCACTCTCTGAATCTCTTGCAAAGACTGTTGGCCCTGACATGTCTAGCAAATGGCAGAGCTCCAGTATTTTAAATAAGATCTGTTTTAAAGTGTTTGTATGTGACCTACTCAAACAAACCTTTCCCAATTTATCTCCCAAAAACTATCTATATATTCTGTCACACAGGGAACAACATCTTTGACTCCAAGTGAGCCGATTTTCACTGCAGAGGAGCTGCTTCTCAGAACCCTTTTTTCAGCACGAAATAAGTACAGTTCTGTTTCTTTCCAAATTAACCTGAACAACTTCAAAGTCAATTTCTTTCAAAATTTATTGTAGAAATAGAGGACTGTTACCCACTGTAATTAGAGATTAGTCAGTTTGGCCAATGATTTGAGAATGTGGCTTCAATCAGCAGTGCCCTGATATGAAGAATTGCAAGGTGTTCAGCCCTGTCCTGCAGTCGTGACACCGAGACACAGTCACAGTGTCCAGTGCCCCAGGTAAGGTCACCATCAGAAAGCCTGGCAGTGTTGGGACTATTCCCCTTATTGTTAGAGAATGCTGATCCTATTCCAATGGCTAATTATATTCACCTTTTGGCAGAATTTAAACAAACACTTTGCCAATTTCTGCACTTGACTGAATTCACTGATTGGAATGAAAATGACACAGTTGTTGCTTTTGCTGCCAAGTGTTTCAACCAAACGCACAGGAGGAGACAGAGAACCAGTTGGATCCCTGTGTTCAGTCTCACCAACCTGCCGCAGGTTCAGGTTTGTGAAAGGGTTCGCCACCCTCCCCCATCCACCCGCATTATCTCCTGCCCGTCAGGCTCTGGATGAGAAGGAGGGCTTCCAGTTCCCAACAGGAGTCTGACCAGAAAAATGATCTGGTCCTGCAGTGGGTCAGTGGGCTGAGTGACAGTGAGCCAACATTGTTCACAAATAAATGGGCAAGGAATAGGGGGAGTGTGACTGGGGATTGCTCCTCCCTCTCTTTCAATCATTTTTATTGTTTTTTATAATAAATACACAACAATGAAGAGAAGGGAACAAAACTGAAAATACCTGTACACGATCACCTATCGAAATTTGTGTGTGTGTGTGTGTGTGTGTGTGTGTGTGTGTGTGTGTGTTTTGTCCACGTGGCTTACAATGCCATCACCTTCTGCTGCTGGTAACCCTTTATATCCTTTCAGCCATGTCATGAATATGTCCATGATTGGTTACGGAAGCAACTGAGGTCATTACAGGACACTGCACATCATCATCTCCTGCTGGGTTCAGTTCCCACCCATCGTGTCTTCAGTCTTTCTCCTGTCCTTCTGCCACTCAGACTTCAGGCTGCAACATGTGGCAAACAGTTTCTCATGAGAAACATTTGCAAACGCCTCAGAAAACTCCTCTCAATAAATTCCTGTCTCAGATACTTTAATTGCCTCTTTAATAAGTTCATTGATGTTCCTAAGTTATGATGAGACCTACAAAAGATTAGTGCTGGATAACAATGAGGAGTGAGGTCTCATAGAGTGGGAATAAACCCAGTGAATCATGGGAAGGTTCCCCCTCTGTGAGCCTCATCCTGCTTTACTCTCACATTCTATTTTCCCTCTTTGATTCTTCCACACGCTATTTCTCTCTCAGTCAATTTTCTTCCCACTTCAATTTTTGCTTCTGTTTGCAATTTTCTCCGTCTCCATCTCCATTCTCCTGAGAAGAACAATGGAAAAAAGGAGCAAGAGTAAACTACCAAGCACTTCACGTCCACCCAGCCAGTCAACCTGAACATGGCTGATCCACTTTGACCTCAACTCCACTACTGTGCCAGTTACCCAAAGCCCTCAATTCCTTGCTGGGTTTCAGAGGTACTTTTCCTTTCAGTGAGTTTAACTGTGCCATTGGAATGGAACAGCTTTCTGGTTTGGAAAACAATTCTCTTGAGGCAAGGTTAGCAGAGCTGGGACTTTTGACTTTGGGGTGTAGAAGGATGAGAGGAGAATTGATAGAGGTCTACAAAATTATGAGAGGCAGAGATTGGGTGGAAAGCTAGCACCCATTTCCCAGGACAGGATCAGGAAACCCCAGAGGACATATGTACAAAATTAAGGGAGGGAAGTTTAGGGGAGACATAAAGGGCAAGTGTTTTTTACACAGAGAGTTGTGGATGTCTGGAACACCTTGCCAGGGATGGTGGTAGAGACTGAAACATTAGGGACATTTAAAAGACTCTCAAGGCAAGGACATGGATGAAAGGAAAATAGAAGGTTCTGGGGTAAGGAGGGTTTAGAACTTTTTTTTGGAAGGAATACATGAGTCGGCACAACATTGAGAGCTGAAGGACCTGTACTGTGTGGAATTGTTCGATGTTCTATGTTAACAGGTCCTGACATTGAAGAGTCCCTTTATTTTATTTCACATTTATACACATGGTGAGCATCAGCCATGGATTCCTCAAACAATGAGGACCCCTGTTGGACACAGTTGTCACGTGTGGCTCAGTGGTTAGCAATGGCACCTCTTGGACTGAAGGTGATGGATTCTAACCTCTATCTAGAATTAGGCTTTGAACAGAGGGGCTTTTTCAGATAAATCTCAATAATCTCATGACGAGCCCAAAAGAAGAAAATAAGAGCGTTCCCCAGGACCCTGAGCCAATATTTATCACTAAACTAACAATTAAATACAGAAGATCCAACCGTATTCGATTGGTTATGTGAAGTCTTGCTTCAAGAACATTGTGACAATTGGACTGGGAAAGTCGATGATCTGTCAGCTCACATTCTGTCACCCTGACAGTCACATGACACAATGATAATGGAGTTATCGACTCATAATCACAATCCATCCCTGTCCATTAGTCTCCGGCGGGTCCAGGTATGGTGCAAGGCTACCCAATGATGGAAGGTTTTGCACATCATCGATCCAAAGACACCAATTTCTCCCAAAATGTGCATTTTCCACACAGCACATCCCACATCATTCATTTCCTGCCTCTCAAAGCCCATCAGCAAAGCACACGCAGAATCATGACATTTTCAAGTTACATTTATTGAACTTCCAAATGATACATGAACACATCCATTGATTTGACACATCTTGAGATCCCAGATCATGTTTCAATCTGATCAATGTCTGTAAAGCCATACAGATGCTGAGAAATTTGTGGCTAATGTAATCCTCGAGTCTCATTTTGTTCTCAATGGTTCAGAAATGTCCAGATCTTAATCATGATAGAAAGTAAAATGATCTTCTTGGACAGTTAATTTTCATCAAACTAACAAAACCATTGAATCGTGAGGTATTATGCACAAGAGGTAAAACTATCAGTGAGAACAAGTGAGACATTGACCGAGGTGGGTTTGCTGTGAGATTTATTGATGCTTCTGAACAGATTAGTTGTGAGCGACTCATGTCCCACCACGCAGGAGAAAGTGGTGCCATGATCCCACTCCTCTGGAGAAACCTTCAACTGACTGGTCATCATGTTCCAGCCACTTCTGGGGTCCTCGGTCACTGGCTGGTTCACGTAGCCAGTCTTCAGAAGGATGTCGTTGGCCATCCAGGCCACGTAGATGTCTGCAGGAGAGAACTTCTTGACTAGGCACATCAGGGTTGCAGACTGATCGCCCTCTAACTCTTCTGATGAAGGGGGGAGGAGGAAGATGTGAGGAGAAGTCACAACTCCACCTGGGAACAGAACGAACCTCAGTTAGGTTGCATCTTTCAATAATTCTGTGCTGAACCCACACATTGTGCTTTCAAACCAACATGGGCAACTTCTACATCTTGAGGGATTTCACTTTACCTGACACTGGAGCCTTTTCCCTTTCTACTCATTGTTGGGATGTGCAGGGTGGAAGCCTTGACTCGGACACATTTTAAAGCTTCCAGAGAGGTTTGTCTGTTTCGTTTAATCAGTGGAAGCCACTGATCACAGAGACTCCACAGAAAGTGGGTCAGACCATGGACTTGACTCATCCTGTGCTGTTTGGTCCATCTCCCCCTCTGCTTCAATGATCTGCTGAACTTCAGTCTGTGCCTCAGCCTCCCTGCCCTTCCACCCACTGCCTTGACTCAGTCTCTCCCTCAGGGTTTGAAAGCTGCAGATCCTTCTCCCTCGACATCATCACAGGAACTCACCCCGCAGCTGAGTTTGGTTTTGGATGAGGCTGCTGTGGTGATTTGGGGTCTTACTGGTTTTCTCTGGAGGCTTCAGTCTTCCTTTGCTCCTTAATATTCTCTGACCAACATGAGAAGACCTTCTCCAAGGCAAAGAAGAATGTGGGGAGTCTCATGGAAACTATAACATTCTGAACTGATTGGACAGAATCGATACTGGAAGAATGTTCCTGATGGCGGCAGAATCCAGGAACAAGGGTGACAAGCTGAAGATGGTGTGAGAGGAGGAATGATAGAAAGGAGAATGGTGAACCTAGGGAATTCTCTGCCACAAAGAGCAGTTGAAGCCCAGTGAGTAAATATATCCAAAGATGAGCTGGATATTGTTCCAAGGGTAAAAGTTCAAGGGGCATGGAGAGAAGTCAGGAATAGGGGGCGCAATTTGAATAATCTGCTTTGATCATATTGAATGGCTAAGCAGCAATGAAGGGTTGAATGGCCTACTTCTACTCTCTAATTTTCCCTGAGACAACCACACTGCTGAATGGTGACATATGCTTTGCTTCTGTACATTACACAATGTAAATGACAAAACCTCAGTATTTATTATCATTCCTCTACTTGCTTAGATCAGAATCACACCAAGCTCTCTCTTCACGTACCTGTGGCCTTCTTAATGGACCTCTTCTCCGGTGTTGGCAAACTCTTGTCCTCCACCACGCACGAGTACTCAGTTCCTATCTCCCACTCCGCAGCGGGCACCGTCAGTCTGCTGATAATTATGTCTTCACCTCCGTTCCTATTTGGACCCTGAGTTCTCACCCCATCTTTTCTCTCACTTCCATCCACTTGCCAGGTTACCCTGAATCCCTCTAAATCACCATGGACCACCTCACATAGAATGGTCGCCGTCCTGTTCATCCAGATCTCTTCGAAGGAAGGTTTTCTTAAAGTGACTGAGGGGCTGGTATCTGAACAGTCAGCTGGGAGAAATGTCATAATTATTATTTTGTAGAGGCTCACTGGAGGCTTAATCGAACCAGCTCAAGAGGTTCCGAGTGATGTCATGATATTATTTGGAACGTACGGTGTTTTCAAAATCTGCGCGTGACTGTTTGAGTAAAAGACTTTTACTGAACTTCAACTGGACTATGTCTGATCATTTTCTCATTCTTCAATACACGCTGTAAACCAGTTGCTACAATTTCACCATTCCCCAAAGGATAGGGCATCACTGGTGAGACCAACATTTCATATTCATCTCCAGCAAATCATTCGTTGGTCGCATCAGATCAGTCGAGACTTATCTACATTGATGGAGGAATGAGATTTCCCCAATTGAGCAGACAGGGTAAACCCTTGTCAGGAATATCAATGAACAAATTTGTCTCTGATGTAAGTTGGACAGTTTCAAGGACACTTAAGCTGTTCCCAGCCACTTATTAAAACAAAAACAGAAAATTCCAAACAATTCAGGCTGCACCTGTGCAGAGGGAAGCAGAGCTAATATTTTAATTCAGAAATATTCCAGCAATTTTCCTTGACATTTTTAAAATTCAAGCAGCATCAGAAATAGTTGATCTTTATTACAACTGTTAAAATGCATTTGGCCTCCATGAAGTGTAACTGAAATCTCTTGCTGCTTTCTCAGAACGTTTTGTGTTCAAGCCGTCCTGCAGAGGCTTCCACATTGCCCAGGCTAACTCTTCCCATGCTGGAGCAGAGTGCTGTCCTGATGCAGATTCAGTCACGGCTGAGGCCATGACCAGAGGCCCAGATTACATTCAAAGACAGAAGGAGAGACCATTTGGAAGAGGGATATCCGGGATCTCCAGGGCACCTGGCCAGTGAAATAGTTTGTATTGTGCTCAAGTTATGAAAGCAATTATTTCTCTGGCCAAGATTCTGGAGGATCCGTTCAGTCATCAAACCATAACAGGTCTGCACCATGTTTCTGTCTGGCACAGTTTATAGCAAAAAGCAAACAATGTCAACAATGGAGTGGGTCGGGACCTTACCTTGGAGGTTCCTCGCTTCCTTTGTGATGCTGGTGTTGGAGGAGGGATGAGACACCGTGCAGCTGAAGATTGAGCCTGTCTTCCACTCCTGTGAACTCACCGTCAGGAAGTGGCTGGCACTGAAAGTCCCATCCTGCTCCAGAGCAGTCTGTGTCCTGCTGGTGTTGGAGGAGATCAGGGAGTGACCTTTCTTCCAGGTGACATCAATGTGGTCTGGGTAGAATCCCGAGACCACACACTCGAGGGTAGCCACATTCCTATGCTTAGCCTCTTCGTATGGTGGAGGCAGCAGTCTGGCCACAGGAGGTTTTGTCTCAACTGGAACAGAAGAACAAAGAAAACATTGGACTCTTTCTCACATCATCACTGATGTTTGTTATTTAATCAGTGATTTCTTACCCACCTTTGGTGCTTTTTGTCCATGCTGAGACTGGTGAGGATAAATGATCTTGGGCAGAACACATGTACTCCATCCCGCTGGACCACTCCTCCACGCTGGTCTGGAGTCGGCTGATTATTGTGTTTTGGAACCCTTTCCTTCTGGGCTGTTGGGTCACAGCTGCATCACTTTTATCCTCTCCGTTCACCTCCCAGGAGATGTGGACTTTCTTCGGATCAGCAGAGATGACTGTGCACACCAGAGTAGCTGTTTTGTTGATCCATATCTCTTGAATGGAGGGATTTTGAATTGAGACAAACAATTCTGTGGATCAGAAAGAGGAGATGTCAGAATTGTAGTGGAAACTTTTCTCTTTGTGATGGAAAGTCAAAGCAGATCCAAGTGCATTGTGGCAGTGAACTGGAAACAAGGTAACAGAAACTCGCAAGGGTGGAAAGGTGTGCTGCAAATGTTGGCTGGGAAAATAAACTCAGTATAAAGGACCTGCCAAATGGGTTTAATCGCCTTCCCCACAACTGTGACCACAAGGTTCAGAGCAGGGACTCGATGGGAGGTGAGAGGCTGAACAACATTTTGATGCTGCAAAGCCAGTCACAGGTTTGTGGGAAGCCAGAAGAGAGGGAAGTGGGCATATTTCTCATCAGAGACAATTCAATATCTTCTTCACATGGAGCCCCTGTGGAATGAGTTACCTCCACTGAGCATTGTGAATCAATGAGAATCCTTTTCTCTGGACTGAGGCTGGGATTCCCTCAGTTTGTATTCAGTTAATAAATGCATCCTGGAATAAAACACTCTCTTTGGTGGTGGGGATTATAAAGTATTTGTGCTGTTATAAAACCCATCTGGTCCACTGTTGTTCATCACCAGAAGAAATCTGTCATCTATACCTGGTCTGGTTGCATGTGACTCCAGACCTGCAGTTACATGGCCAAGCCCTGGTCCAGCAAAACCCTCAGTTCAAGAGCGATCAATGAGGGACATGAAATTGTGAATGAATATGATTCCTCTGTGACGGAGCTTTGGGGGCACCTGACATCTGGGTTTGAATCAGTTTTCTGTGAGTGTGCTCCAGTGAAGTGGTGCGGTGTTTTAATATTTGAAAATAACTATTTGAAAGAAAGATGTGGACAACTTGCTCTCCAGCAACAACAGAGCAAACCATAAATCTGGAGAATAACAGAAATCTCCCTCATGCTGCACTTTGGGAAATTTTTGGAACAGATGTAGTTTCCCCGTTTCATTTTAGAATCGTTTGTTTCCTGTTTTCTGCAAAGCCACTGGTCTCCTCAAGCACCATCGTCACATCAGTTAAACTGCAGTTCACCATTTACACAATCAGTCACTTTGGTCCACGAGGGCTGTGTTTGCTTTCAAACACTTTTCAAGGAGGGTGATTATGTTTGTGTCAGGGTTGAAACCTTCACGACATTCAGCGTAAATTCCTCTATGGTATTTAGAGCAGATATAATGAACTCTGTGCCTGTCTGGCAGGACACATTTCATTTGATGACATATGATGTTATCTCTTGCTCAACCCATCTTTCTTTTAACAAGTGTTGAGCAATTTAAAAACATATGACAGGTACCTGGTGTTAGTCCAGATAAGATTTCTCGCAGTGTGTGGTCTGAAGTTTGTAAAGTGAGGTGTGTGGTGTCAGGGTTATTTCTTTCAGAATATTGGTTTAATCAGTACAGTGATGTTGTTGAACGTTTGTTTGTTGTTCAGTGCCATCCCATATCAATGACAAAATCCAATGCTCAGCCATCTCTGGTGAGAGGCAGTTCCCCCTCATAAGTCCTCACAGTGTCAAGATAGCTTTCCTTTTTGCAAAGTGCTGATATTATTCTATTAACCTTTGGGTGATTACACCCACACACTCCCCTCAGTGGCATTCCTTGTGATCACTGAGTTTCTCTCTTGGACTGAGTTCAGTGTCCAGGAAGTGAGTGAACAAAATGCTTCCAATGTTTGCTGTCCATCCCTTTCACACCAAGCGCGTGAGTTTGGTCAGGTCACTGGTGGGGTCCTGTGGTTTGTCTCACTGATTTGTCACAGGCCCCTTTTCTTACAGGTTGTCACATTCTGTAACTGAGCCAAGGTGACATTTCACCCCTGTATATCTTCAGCACCTCCTCCCCAAGCCACTGGCTGAGATGTAGTTTCTGGTTCTTGCTGACCTGGAAAGAAGGTGGTGAAGGGAAGTGGGGCTGGGATCTGAATCACACTGAACCAGCAATGTCCACAAATGAATGAGTGTACATGTGAGGTGTGGAGTGGGGATGGGGCAGCTTGAATTGATGCCTTGTTCTCTGCTGCACTTTGATCTCAGTGGATATGGTGGGATAGATTTGAATCCAGAAAATGGATTGTAATAAAATTCACTGACGAATTCCACATGCAGCCAATCACTTTATTTGACACTTTCCTTGTGAACAATGATACGGTCGGGTGGTACCATCAGAGAATGTCACATTGACATTAGTCTGCTGGAAGAATATCGGCACACACGTCGAACAGCTGGGACAGTTTTTATCTGAAAATGGAAGATGCATAGATTTAACCATTAGATATTCTCTCCTCTACTGGCTGCACTGAGAAAGGAAGTAGCTCCACACAGTCCCGACCTCTATTCTCTGCATTCACCATCTTTTAGGGATGAGATAATGAAAACCAATGATGACCTGTTGTCCCAAGTTCTAATCCCAGTGTTTCTGAGGGGTTGGCCAACAGAATAATAATCCATCTTTGTGAGTGGATGACGTGCCAGGGAGATTCCTGGGATACTGTGGAGATAGACTGTGGAGATTCATTCACTCGGCTGGAGCTATTTTTCCAGAAACTGAGACTGCAAAGTGAAAAGTGAAGGTGGAGATCTTCTCCACATGGTCTATCGGTTGGGACACATCTTGCTTGATGTCCCATTTCCCTTTCACTCCACACAGTAACCACAAGAATTATGTGGGAGTAAGTGCACAGGAGACTTAAACTTTCACTTTTGCTGTACAACAGATTGGGTTAAAATTAGTGACGGAAAGGGTTGGATTGAAATGTAGAGGGAATAAATATCACACCTCACTCAACAGGACTCCCATCGGGGACATGAATTGAGTGGAGGTCAGCTAGTTGAATACTGTAAGTAAATTAATTCTCCTTCAGACACCACTCACCCCCCTGATATCTCATGACGATCTTCTCACTGAAGCTGGAAGGTTTATGGGTCACTTCACAAGAATATTCTTGTTCGCTGGTCCATTCATCCACAGACAAGGTCAGGTAGGCAACAGTTTCAAATCCACCATCAGTTTTCATGGAAGGGAGAAGAGTGCCCACTTGCTCTGATTTGCCTTTTTTCCAGGTCACCTGAATCTTGTCAGGTGAGAATCCAGATATCACACAGCCTAGGATAGCAGTTGTTTGATTGCTGAGAACCTCCGGGGATGGAACAAGAGGCATGAGCTTTGGAGATTGAGCTGTAAAACAATGCAATGTTAATGCAATATTACTGATGGCATAACTGGCCACAGTGTAGGTGGACTCCATTCCCCAACTCCATTTGCAAATGCCCCAACAGCAGCCCACTCTACAAATCTGATCATTACAGATGGCCTGTCGTAGGATGGATCCTATCGTGAGATGTTGGGTAGAGCTGTGATTGGGAGATCAAGGTGTACAACACAGGCCTCCCCAGCATTATGTCCCACACTGCAGTGTTGAGGGGGTTGAACGAGGAAGTGGCCTGTGTGGGCAGACTATTGGTGATCTGATTGTTTGGTGGAATGGCTGACTCCAGATCCTGTGGATATGAGCAGATGGGGTAGAACAGGACATTAGGGAAGCACAATATTGAGGACAATCAAAAAGAAGAACAGATGGACAAGAGGAAATTATTTGGTTTTAATGGCAATGATTTGCTCACATCTTAGAGGTGATGGATAAAGGTGAGTGGGGGATGTTGATTCTTCAGTTCCCTTCACAAGGAGTGTGAGTTTTGCAGGAACAGTGACTAATGTCTGTCTGGTTCCGTGTGGAGGAGCTAATCTGGGGGGTGATGCTTGGGCCAGGTGGTGGGGATGGTGCAGAGTCTTCTGAAATTAGATAAATGAGTGGATACAATGGAGGCTGTTCAGCACAGATTATTTCCTGTACATTCCACCAAAATTCAGTTTCATTGACTGGAGGAAACTGCCTCATTCTCCGTCTATTTCCACCTAATTTCTCTCTGCCTTTTTTGTGCGCTACAGCAGCACTGGCTTGTAGGAATGGAAGAAATGAGTAAAGGAATGAATGGACATCCTTGAACATTTTTTGACAAAGGTTCCTGCTCTAGTTTTATCTCTCGACAGTAATGTAGTTTCAAATAGCAAATCAAATCTCATACTAACTTTCAGCGAATATTGGTTTTGTGCTTGCTGTCACGAACTCGGTTGACTTGTACCCTGCCTTGCAGTAGTAGATATTGTTGCTTTTCCAATCCGCCGCAGGGACTCGGAGCAAGCTGCTCATTGTGTACTTTGCATTCTGCCCCAACACTGCTGGATATTTCTTGATTCCGTTGGTGATGTCCCCACTGGCAGTGGACCATTTCTGGATGATGCTCTCAGGCTGATAATCCTTGACCAGACACAGGAGGCTGACCACTTGGTCAGATTCTCTGTGGCAGGGAGGGGCGATGAAGACTGACGGTAATGACTCAACCTCTGAAAAGTAAATAAATTCACAGACAGTCCTGTCAATAAATGCATGACCAACAGATGAAGCAAACATCCAATGTCATTTCCAAATTCATTTACCGTGTTACAGAAATTGCTTCCCGACTTATGTCTCAACAGAGAGTATATGTCTCTGAGGGAGAAAGGCATGGAATAATCCAAGGAACAGCAAAAGGCAGCTCGGTTAGTGTAGTGGTAGCACAACGCTGTTACACCACCACCAACTGGGGTTCAAATCTGGCGCTGTCTATAAGGAGTTTGTACGTTTTCCCTGTGTGTGTGTGGGTTTCCTCCAACCATTCAAATTGTACCAGGGTGTGTAGTTCAATTGGGTGTATTTGGGTGGGACAGGCTCGTGGGGTGAAAACACTTGTTACCGTGCTATATGTCTAAATTTAATATTCAAAAATCCCACAGAGGAGATTTAAGCATGGCATATAAGGTGACTCTCTCCTGCAGTACTGAGGCAGTGACCCAATGTCTGACGTGTGGGATTTTGATCAAAGTTGCACCAAATCTCTCCCTCAAATGCAACGAATGATCCTCAGTGAATGTTTTGCACCAGAATATTGTTCACAGAAAAAAGGAAGAATTTGGCAGGAAGGTTATTGTATAAATCAGAACATTTCACCGGTAATGTTTTTGCATGGAATGAAGTTACACCGGCCTGAATACCTGAACCTCGTCAATATGAAATGTGTGATATGGTGGCACCTGGGGACTCTTCTTCTGAAATTCAATTGAACTGACCCCACAGTGAATTTGTTCCTGCTTTACAGGTTTTCCAAATGTAGTGGCAGAGGAGCTTGATGAAGCAGGAGGGAATGTTAACATGGATAAGAAAGGAATTTGGAAATCCATTAGCCCAGTCCTGAGTAAATGCAGGAATCTTGGAAGGTTGAAAGGTTCACGGAATACACAGCTCCCAGTGTCCAGAGAGGAAATGCACAAGTTAAGAGGCAGAATCTACTTGAAAGATCTGGTTCTCATTTGACTGGAAAAGTGCAACCAATGATCATGTGGTTACTTCAGCTAATTCCTGGGCATTAATGGGTGCTTAGGTTTTCATTACTTTAATCTTCTCAATGGCTTGAAAAGTTGTGAATCATTTCTTAATGTTCAGTGTGTGACAAACGACATCTCCTCTATTTCCTCCACATCTGCTCCAACTCCCCCTCTCCTCTTCTCCACATTTTCCACTTCTCCAGCCTCTCCATTCAACAGATCAACCTTGGTGATTTCTGCCACCTTCAATGAGCTTCCACCACCAGGTGCATCTTCCCCTTCCCTTCCATTTCAGTGCTCTGAAGGGACTGTTTTCCTTGCACCTCCCTTGGCCACTTTTCATCTCCACATTTCACTCCCCTTACAGCACTCTCCCTGCAACCACAACACTTGCTTTTTCCCCTCTTTCCTCACTCTCCATGGATTGTTTACAAATAAAGGGATATCCAGCAAGTGGGATTCCAAATGTGAGATAGGTGGACTTCAGGACCAACATGATCCTGTTAAAACGCAGGATAAAACTGGTAGGAGGAGGGAACCTTGGACAATGAGGGATTTCAAGGATCTGGTCATGGAAAGACAAGGAGGCACATGGACAAGTTGGGTTGAAGGGTTGGTTTCTGAGCTATGACTCCATGACAGATTTGATAGCAGGAGATTTTGTTTTGGCCCATTGTCAGAATTATCTGGAGCAGAGTTGTGGGCAAGACTAGTCTTGGCCACCAAAATAGAGTCACAGAGTCAGAGAGGGTTGAAACAGTCCCTTTGGCCCTACTTGCATGCACTGACCAGAATGTCTGACCCACACTCATCCCACCTGCCTGCTTTTCATGTCTTTCCCTCCAAATTTATCCATGTATCAATCCACATTTTTCTTAAAACATGCCTCAACTTCCTCTTCTGCCAGCCCATTCCATACAGCCACCACCCTCTGTTTAAAAAAGTTATGCCTCATGTTCTATTGGATATATTCTGCGAATGAAAGGATAGTGAGCAAACTTTGGCCAAGATTTCAATTAGGTGGAAAATAAAATTACAAAATATTTACTTCACAATAGTTTCCTCCAGTAGATGGAGGTGAAATGTTGAACTGCAGTGCACAATGGTGCAGGAGAAACTCAGCAGGTCACTCAGCACTGATGGGAAGTAAAGGGTAACCAGCATTTCAGCCCTGAACCCTTTGTCAAGGTAATGAACAAAAAGCAGTGTTGATATCTTGCTTCAAAGACATTATTCAACCAGATAGCAATGGCCATGATTCCCAGGTGTCAGCTTCTCTGAGGATCTGTCCTGGAGCCTCCATTTTGATGCAACCACAAAGAAGGTTCCCCAGTACCTATACAACCCAGACCTGTGTTGTGGTGAAGTGTCACAGGACAGGAGGTAGCTGGACCATAACTACACTCAATGGGCTGAATGGCGCTGGTCTGGCCTGCTATTGGGACTCTCCCCACCCTGCCACACAGGAAAAGGTGGGACCTGGCTGGGCCTCAGGATGTTGGAGACCTGCAGTGAGGAGCACCAAGACCTCAACACCCTATGGTTTCATTTCTGGGTCTCTGGGCCAAGAACACCCTGACACAAAGCAAACCTGGGTTAGCAAAGCTGTCATGTAACATAACAAATTTAAATGTCTGAAACATAAAAACTGACGTAAATTCTGCCACAAAAGGTACTTTGTTTAAAATAAGCGATCTACAGTTCACTGAAACCACAAAATGTACCCCGAAGTCCTTCATCACAAATGATCTTCCCAGATCTGCCGACCGAGAGTTCCCAGATGAATGGGGACTGTGAGCCTTTACCAGGCCCAACTTGGTAGGGAATCATAGTGTTGGAATCCCTCTTGTAATCCTGGGAAGCCCAGCTCCATGTGGAGAAGTGTGGTGAATGGCCCACTACATCTCAGTAAACTCTGTACAGTGGGTCTGTGCATGTCCAGGACTAACTGTAGTGCACGTGGCTGCACACTGTTGGTTCCCTTTGGAACTGCCACTCACTGCCAGCACTGTCTGATCCTGGTGAGCCTCAGCTTCATAAGGAGTCAGTAATTCAAGTAAAGGATGATCTGAGGAACCTCACTGCTCTTCATTGATGTCAGCCTTTAGTAATACAGGGATTCCTGGAGCAAAGAACTGGGATCATCTGGATGCCCTCCAGCCAATCAATGTCTGTCCATTCATCCACAGCAGAGTCATTCTTCAGCAGAGGAGTCCCCAGTGGAGGAGAACTTTGGGAACTCGGGTCCCTCCCGACATCACTAAAGCAGACCGTCTGGACTTTTTCCTGGTTCCGTTTGTGGGACCAAGCTGCAGACAAGTTGGGTACAATGTGTCTGCACCTCAAGGGCTAGGGAAGAGTTTGGGATGTTTTGGGGATATGAAAATCAATGAAAAACACAAATGAACTTTCACCAAATAAAAGGGTCAAAATAAAAATGAAAGAGGCTGGGTGTCAAAAATCTGACTGAAGGACTTTAATGAAAGGCCATTGATGTAAAATATAATCTCTGTGTCCCTTCCCACAGAGGATCGGAGAGCTGCCAAGTGTCTCTGGTGGAGAGGCACAATGTCAGTGAGTGGGATTTACATCCAAGGTTCTTCTACATCCCAAGATCTGCAGATTGTAAGTGCAATTTAATAGGGATCAGTGTTCTGAATGATGGTCAGGAGGTGAACTTGGAAAACACATCAAATCGTCAGCAGGGAGTCAAGTGTAGAGGGTTAGAAGCTGAGTGGGTCAGCAGGATGCTGGGATGGAGAGGGGAGAAGTGCTTGGTGGGACAGCAAGGTGCTGGGATGGAGGATGAGGAGCTGGGTGGGGCAGCGGGGTGCTGGGATGGAGAGGGAGGAGCTGGGTGGGACAGCAGGGTGCTGGGGTGGAGAGGCGAGAAGAGCTGGGTGGGTCAGCAAGATACTGGGGTGGAGAGGCGAGAAGTGCTTGGTGGGACAGCATAGTGCTAGGATAGAGGGGGAGGAGCTGGGTGGGACAGCAGGGTGTTGGAGTGGATGGGGGAGAGGAGCCCATTGGACAGCAGGATAATGGGGTGGAGGGGAGATTTTCTGGGTGGGACAGCAGGGTGCTGGTGTGGAGAGGGGAGAGGTGCTGGGATGGAGGGGAGGAGCTGGGTGGGACAGTGGGGTGCTGAGATGGAGGGGAGGAGCTGGGTTGGACAGCAGGGTGCTGGAGAGGAGAGGTGAGAGGTGCTGGGTGGGTTAGCAGGATGCTGGGATGGAGAGAGAAGTGCTTGGTGGGACACCAGTGTTCTGGGGTGGAGAGGGGACAGGAGGTGGGAAGTACAGCAGTGTGCTGGGGTGGAGATGGGAGAGGTGCTGGGTGGGTCAGCATAGAGTTAGGATAGAGGGGGGTGGAGCTGGGTGGGACAGCAGAGTGCTGGACTGAAATGGGTAGAGGAGCCCATTGGATAGCAGGGTGCTGGAGTGGAGGTGACAGGAGCTGGGTGGAACTGCAGGGTGCTGGGGTGGAGGTGACAGGAGCTGAATGGGACAACAGGGTGCTGGGGTGGAGGTGGGTTTGATAACACAGTGCTGGATTTTCCAAAAGAATAACCTGGGGATGTGGTTTGCAGCTCGGTTTGGATTCGGCCTCATCTCAGGAAGTGGAAAGAACATCAGAAAAATTAGGCATTTTGACTCTAAACTCTGAGCCATGTTAATACATAATGTGGACTGAAATGCTTAGAGTTCTCGAGCATCTCTAAATATTGCAATTCAAGAGAAAAGAGAAAGCAAATTTGTTCAGCTGAAAAATCACATCTCAACCGGGTTCACTGGAACCCTGGGGTTATTCAGACTTTAACCGGATCACACATGTGCAGACCTTTTCCCCAGCCAGGTCTTATCTAACAGTTATAACCACGAAAGCAGCCGACAGGAAACCCCGATTCCAGTAACTGGAGAAACCGCCCGTCTCGGGGAGATTCAAGTAATTGCTTCAATATCTCACTGGCCTCAGTGAATCAGCTCAAAGGGCAAATTAATAAAATACAAATGGGAAAGGGTAGAATGGAGAAGTAGGGTCTTACCTGAAGTCACTGTCAGCGAGGTTCCTTTCCCCCAGTAGTCGAGCGCACACTGCTCCGTCTCCCGACTCACCCAATACAGTAACTTCACTGAGCCGTCACCTCCAGTTATCTCAGCCAAGTGTCAGAATGAACCCTGTCCGGACCAGGAGCAGCCGCTTCCCAAATCTCTGTCACCAACTCCGTCCTCGTCTCTTCCTGACGAGCGAATAAAAGCAGCATTTTGGGCAGTTTTCCTGTCTGCGGGCACCGGCTCCCCCGCCCCGCGAGAAACTCAGTCGCCGGCTTTGGGGTGTTTAATTGCCCGCAAATGGACATTTCCTCAAACAGCCGCAGTCAGGCTTCGGGGATGTGACCCTGGGAAGCAGCAATGCGGGATCCGTGGAGACAGACTGCGCTGCAGACGCTCATTTGTCCGGCGGGACCAGTTTCTGCTCAGCTCCCTACCACCGTGACACTCCAGCTAGAGTCACGGTGACACACCGCCGTTCAACAACCTCCGTCCCTCGCTCTGTCTCCGACCCCACTCTCCCCTCAGTTAAACCGTCCCGACACTGTCCCGGCTCACAGATCCCCTCCCATCCACACTGGCCAGGGGGCTGGGGCCGCCGCTTCGTGCTCCTGGTTCCGATACTCCAGTCCCATCCGCGGCGCTTGGCTCCGACCTGTTCTGTGATCGATCCCCTCGTCCTTCAACCACTCGCCTCCTATTGCAGGGAGGGCCGACGGGGGCACAGCAAGGCCGGGAATCCCTGTGGTGATCACTGCTGCCCTCTCACTCAGCGCCCTGAGGGCAGGCGCTCTCGCTGGGTTTTTGCAGCGGTCCAGCCCCGCTTCCTCTCGCCGTGTCTCTCGCACAGTAATAGGTGGCCGTGTCTTCCACTTTCAGCTTGTTCATTTGTAGGTAGAAGTTGTTACTTCGCTTGGAAGCGGTGAATCTGTCTTGGATTCCAGGCGCGTAATACTTGTAACTTTCGCTATCATACGCCACCAACCATTCCAGCCCTTTCCCGGAGACCTGTTTCACCCAGTGCATGTAGTAGCTGCTGAGATCGAACCCTCTGGTCTCACAGGTCAGTCTGTAGGACTCCCCGGGCTTCTTCACCGCTGACGCGACCTGTGTCAGGACGACGTCGGACCGCACGCCTGTCAGTAAAAGAGAAAAGAGTGGATTTTAATGATCGGTTCAACGGCGAGAGAGTCTCCGAGAAGCAGCCGGGCCCGGCCGGGCTGGGTGAAGACACGGGGCACCCACCTGCCAGACAGGACAGAAAGAGAAAGAGATAAGGAGCGATCCCCATCGCCCCGCGCACTGAGCCAGACTTGGACACTCCACAGATCGGCGGCTTCAGCTCAGACCGGCTTTGTCGGGAGCTGCAGTGAGCGCTGTTTAAATGGGGAAGGGGCCAGTGAGAGGGAGAGAGGGAACCGCGGCTTGAACAGGCTCCCACCCACTGAAACCAGAGGGGCAGCTTCCTGTCCCCTCCCCCAGCAGAGATTTCAGTTCCCCAAAAGATGTTTGTCTGTGCAACAGGTGCAGGCCAGTGGTCATGATAAGATCCGGATTAAAGATCTATCATACTTTTCAATTCACTCATATACCCCTGAGAGAGAGGGACTGGTCAGTGTTCAGATATCCCCTCAACCCCCAACCCCCAGAGAGAAGGACAGAGAGACACAGGTCAGTGTTCTGATATCCCCTGAAGGAGAGGTACTGAGAGACACAGGTCAGTGTTCTGATATCCCCCTGAGAGAGATGAACTGAGAGACACTGGACAGTGTTCAGATATGCCCACCACCCCCACCCCCCAGAGAGAAGGACTGAGATACACCAGTCAGTGTCCGATATCCCCCCGAGAGAGAGGGACTGTGTACAGATCTTCCCGTGAGTGACAAAGAGAGACATCGGTCAGTGTACAGATATCTCCAAGAAAAAATAAATGAGAGATACCAGTGAGTATATGAATACCTCGCAATAGACAGGAATTGAGAGGCAATGTTCAGTGTACAAATATCCCCCTGAGAGAGGGGAAAATTTAGAAGAAACATCAGGGGCCTTTATTTTTACACACAGAGTGGTGTGTGTCTGGAATGGAGACTGGTACCATCAGAACATTTGAAAGACTTCAAAAGAAAGATTGTGGATTACAGATATGAGGTGGGAAAAGGCCCTGTACTGTGCTATATCGTTCTATGTTAAATCAGGGCTTGATCACAGACAGCAAAGTACTTTTTGAAGTGGAGTGACTGTTGTCTTGGAGGGACGCTGGGACCCAAATTGTACAAAGCAAGTTTCTGAACATCAAAGAAATAAAGAGAGCAGACAAGCTATTTCAGTGATGCTGGTTGAGGGATCGATGTTGGCAAGGATGATGGAAAATTTCCAAAACCTACATCCACTTCACATGACAGGCATGCTCTCAGTTCACTGCTTCTTCAGATGGGCAGACCACCTTCAGTCCTGTGCTGGGAGGGCCAGACTGCAGAAAGGGCTCCAGTCACTGGAGTGGGACCTCAACCCACTGCCATTGACACAAGCTGGCTGTGACCTCACTGGTGAAGGTGAAATTGATACAGGCAGAATCCATACATGTTGTTGGAGGTCCCCAGGACAACTCTGTTACATCCTCAGCTCTCACCGTGGAACCAGTTGATCCAGGACAGTGGGAAATACAAAAACATGAGAGACAGAGAGAGGAGAAGCCCATCCAGCCCCACATACTCTCTCCATCAATCAGTGAGATCATTGTTCACATTTGACCTCAGGGCCATTTCTAGGCATAAACTCACATCTGTTGAAACATTCATGTCTCAAAGTCCATTTATTGCAGCCTCAAATGGAGTCAGGGACTGACTCTGGATCCAGAATTTCAAGAATTTCACAGATTCACTCCACTCTGGGTGAAGACATTCTCATCTTCTCGGTGATAGAACTATGTGACTATGAACCTTGGTTCTCGACACCCCACCAGCAGAAACATCACCTCAAAATTTATCCTGCCAAGTCTCTCACTAATATCAGATATTTTAATGAGGTCACACACCCTGTTCCAAACTCTGGAAAGCAGAGATGCAGCCTGCTTCATGCTTAACATACAACAAGCCCACATCCCAGAACTCAATCCCTGCACTCCCTCAATCACGTTGATCCTTCCTTCAGAGCTGTAATCCTTATTCCAAATATTGTGTCAGAAGGGCTCTCAAAAATTGGAGCAACTTTCCTCTGCTCCTCTACTCAAATCTTCTTCCAATAATCACTGTCTCACCTGCATTTTAACTTCAGTGATTCTTGTGCAAGGGCACCCACATCCCTCTGACCTTTCGTTCTCTCACTTTGTAAACAATACTCTGAATTTGTATTTTTGTTTCCAAAGTGGACGAGCTCACATTTTCCACATTCAATTTTCCAGTGTCTGAGACGTGAATCCTTGCTGTACACTTGCTGATAGCCCACACTAAGTCCTGTTGTGTTATCAGTCGCTGTACCTCTCCTTCAGACTGAATGCCAGTTAATGAAGAGGACAAAGGCTGTGTAGTTCACCGGAAATCATGGCTTTTATTAGTAGAAACTAAGTAATACAATAAGGAATGATAATGGGTGCAAACACAGTTATAACCAAGGGGAGAGTCTTTAGTGGTAGAGATAATACACGTCTAATGTCAGTAAAGAAGACTAAGCACAGTGAAAGACTGACAGCATGACACAGATTCATCACACAGGCCCTGTTAGTTTCCCCTTAAATACATCTCCATCATTCTCTTCAGCCATCTCCTGTAGCAACAAGTTCCTCCATCTCAGGTGCTTGGGGACAAGCGTTCTTCAAATTCCCCATCACATTTCTTGCTGGCTCTCTGACAATGTTGCCCAGGTTGGGAGAGTGAGCTGAACACTTTGCCCCTTGAGCTTACTCAGCCATCCATGGGATCACGACTGATCTCACTCTAAGCTCAACTCCGCAATTCCACTATTCATCCCTTGCTTTTCAGGTACCCACCTCCCTCTGCCTTCACAAATATCCAAACACCGTGCTTCCATTGTCCTGGAAGGATATCATTCCAAAGACCTGATCTCTGTTTTAATTTGGCAATCCTTTACTTTTAAGCACTGATCCCTAGTTCCAGAATCTCCCACATCACCCTGCCATTATCCCTCAGGATTTTAGACATTTCAATCAATTCATCCCATTCTTCTAGATTCCAGCAAATGTAAGCCTAACATGTATTTGGATACAAGGATTTAGATTGACAGGGACTGATGAGGGATTGTCCACATGGCTTTGTGCATGGAAGGTCGTGTTTAATCTCGAGTTTTTTGAGGAGGTTAACAGCAAAATTGATGAAGGCCGTGGATGTTGTCTACATGGAATTTAGCAAGGCCTTTGACAAGGACCCACATGGGAGGATAGTGAGGAAGGTTTAATTGCTGGGTGTTCATGGTGAGGTAGTAAATTGGGTTAGACATTGGCTTTATGGAAGAAGCCAGAGAATGGTAGTGAACAGCTGTCTCTCTGACTGGAGGCCTGTGCCTAGTGGTGTGCCTCAAGAATCGGTGCTGGATCCACTTTTCATTGTCATCTCTATCAATGATCTGGTCTTTGGAACGATAATGTGGTAAATTGGATGAGTAAACTTGCACATGACACAAAGACTGGAGGTGGAGTGGATAGTGAGGAGAGCTTTCAAAGCTTGCAGAGGGAACTGAACCAGCTGGAAAAATAGGCTGCAAAATGGCAGATGGAATGACATGCAGACCAATGTGAGGTGTTGCACTTTGGAAAGACAAACCAAGGCAGGACATGCACTGTAAATGGTAGGACACTGAGGAGTACAGAAGAACAGAAGGATCTGGGAATACAGCTAAATAATTCACTGAATGTGGCATCAGAGGTGGATAGGAATGTAAAGAGAGCTTTTGGCACATTGGCCTTCGTAAATCAAAGCACTGAGTACAGTGGTTGAGAGGTTATGATGAAGTTTCATAAGATATTGATGATGCCAAATTTGGAGCATTCTGTGCAGTTTAATTTCTGAGATTTAAGAAAAATTTAGATGGATCCAAGAACAGGAGGAGTAGGGAGGGATATGTTCTGGATGCAAGTCAGTTGGACCAGGCAGGAAATAGTTCGGCACAGACTAGAAGGGCCAAAGGGCCTGTTTTGGTGCTTTATTGTTCTATGGTTCTATCGTTCTAAGAAAATTTGTCCAGTCCAGGTTGCTTTTGAGTAAACCTTCTCTGAACTGCTTCTCTGATTGAATAAGGAAAAAGTATTGTGCACAGTAATTTGCATGGATATTTACCAGTGTTCTATACCAGCCATTCTTACAAGGGCCCATATAGACTCTTGGAAGTCACAGCACATTTAAGTATGGGGTGGGGTGGGTGGGGGGGGGGGGGGTGTCACGGTCTGAAATCATAAAATATGAGTTTTTTTTATGCAGTCAGTAGGAGAGATATATGAGGAAACCAACTAAACTTGACTGTTTCACAGGAAAGGGAGCCCATAGACTTCTGTCAGAGTCCTAAGGGGGCCATAGTTTAAAAAGTTTGAGAATGGCTGCTCTCTACTACTGATTCATAGCTCTCCCACCTACGTCATCATTTCCTCGGTCTGCAAACAACAACAATCTGTGAGCTTTCATTATTGCTGTGGTTATATACCAGCCTTTTGTAATCTGTGCAAATGGTTACCCAGATCTCTCTTCACCTCTGACCCCTGCAATCTCTCACTCTTGGCATTTTCAGTTTCTGAAATGGACCATTGCAGATTTTCTAACATCCTTTGCCAGATTTTTACACCCTCACTTAACCCACCTCTATCCTTTTTGTCTTCAGCATCGACTTTCGATCCGATCATCAAGCAACTGTGCCTTCAGAACCTTTGCCCAAGCATTGATTATATTTATATTAGCAGGTTGAAGGCCCAGCACTCTTCTTGTGGCACCTCACTCAGTACATTTTTCCAATCAAAAAAGACCCAAGAATGTTGACACCCTGCTTCCCGTTACTACCCAGCCCTTCTCTCCATGTCAAGATGTTACCTCCTGATCCCTGAGCTTTATTTTTCTGTAAAGGCCTTTGAGGGCTATTGCAGAAAAATGAAGCTCAGGGCTAAGGAGGTAACTGGGCAGCACGGTTGGCGTAGCAGTTAGTGCAATGCCTTTACAGCGCCAACAATCAAGACCAGGGTTGTCATCCCGCGCTGTACGTTCTCTCGGAGTCTGTGTGGATTTTTCCCAGGGTCTCCAGTTTCCTCCCACCATTAAAAACTTACCACTGGTGTCGGTTAATTGGGTGTAAATTGGACCCGTGGACTGAAATAGCCTGTTCCTGTGCTGTATATTTAAATTTAAATGATCCTTGTCTTCTGCAATCTGAGTAGAGTACATCCACCGGCTACCCATTCTCTGCAACTCATGTCACGTATTCAAAGAATTCCAAGCAGGGGTTGTGTGTTCTTTCTGTGATTATGTAGGTTTACTGCTGGATTCTCCAGTCTGCTCTCGCAGGGATGTAATGATGTTGGAGAGAGTACGGAGAAGATTTACCAGGATGATTCCTGGAATGCAAGGGCTAACACATGAGGAACGCTTAGCAGCTCTTGGACTGTATTCATTGGAGAATAGAAGAATAAGAAGGGATCTCGCAGAAACATTTTGAAAGCTGAAAGGATTGGACAGAGTAGAAGTGAATAAATATTTCCCTTGGAGGACAAGAGGACACAGTCTTAGAATTAGAAGGAACCCATTTAAAACAGAGAGGAGGAGAAATTTCCTTAGCCAGGGGGTTGTGGATTTGTGGGATTCATTGCCACATAAAGTCGTGGAGGCCCGATCATTGGAGGAGTTAAAGGAAGTATCTAATTAGTCAGAGTATCAAGGTTAATGGGGAAAAGGCCGGAAATTGGAACTAGACGCGAGAAAGGTTTAGCTCGGTGTGGAGTTGCGGAACAGATGTGATGGGCTGAATGGCCTACTTCTGTTTCTTGTGAATATTTTACTGATGGCAGATGTTCAGCCAAGTGGCCTGTGATTGCAGACTTCCTGCTCTACCTTCCTGAATGTAGGAAATACATTTTCTGTATCTCATCGAAGGGAATTGCTCCAAACTTCATGAAATTTGAAATATTAAAAGCAGTTACCAAACATCAGAATTCACAGCTATTTTTCCAAAAAACACTGATCCCTTTATTGTTCTGTTCTTAACATGCTCACCTAATCATCCAATCTCAGAAAACACTGACCTGATGATTTAATATTTCTGCTGTCTCACTAACGTTACTTGGAGGTATTAACCCCCATCTCACTTGAACTAGATTAGCAGGACGATGGGAACCAGGATGCCAGATCAGATATGGGAGTGAAGGAGGAAAGAGATGGACTGAAGATTCAAGATTACAGGAAATGTCAGAGTTTTCAAGTGCATCTATTTCTATGCAGAAGTATTATTGGAAAGGCAGACGAGCTTAGAGCAAAGATTGGCATGTGGATTATGACATTGTGCCCATTTGTGAAACTTGACTGCATAAGGGGCAGGACTGACAGCTCAATGTTCTGGGCTTCTATTGATAGAACAGGGGGATGAAAGGGGGAAGAGGAGCATTGCTCATCAAGGAAAATAGCACAGATGTGCTCAGACAGGACAGAACAGAAGACTCCTCTCCTGAGGCTATATGGGTCAAGCTGAGGTCTGGGAAAGGTATGACCACCCTCATGGAGTTATATTATAGACTGCCCAATACTCAACGAGAATTGGAAGAGCAAATGTGTAGAGAGATAGCAGACAGCTGCAGGAAACATAAAGGTGTGATAGGAGGAGATTTTAACTGTCCACATATTGACTGGGGCTCCCATTACTGTAAAAGAGCTGGATGGCTTGAAGCTTGTCAAATTTGTTGAGGAAAGTTTTCTCAATTAATATACAGAGGTATCAACTAGAGAGAATGCAATATTGAATCTCCTATTAGGGAACGAGACTAGAGAGGTGACAGAAATATGTGCAGGGTAATATTTTGAGACCAATGATCATAATGTTATGCATCGCAAGTTAATTATGGAGAAGGATAGGTCTGGGCCTCGAGTTGAGATTGTAAATTGGAGCAAGACCAATTTTGAGGAAATGAGAAAAGATCTAGAACATGTAGATTGGGATAAGTTGTTTTCTGGCAAAGATGTGCAAGGTAAGTATAAGACCTTTAAAAGTGAAACTTTGAGAGCACATTGTTTGTATGTTCCTGTCAGGATTAAAAGCAAACTTAACAGGCATATGAAACCTTGGTTTATGAGGGATACTGGGGATCTGGTTTGGAGGAAGAGAGAGATAAATAACAGGTATAGACAACACGGAGTAAATGAAGTTCTTGAGAAGTATGATAAATGCAAGAAAAAAGAAAGAAATCAGGAAGACTAAAAGAAGACATGAGGTTGCTTTGGCAAACAATGAGATGGAAAATCCTCAAGGTTTCTACAGCTTTACTAAATGCAAAAGGAAAGTAGGGTCACAATTGGTCCCCTTGAAGATCAGATTGATCAGCTATACATGCAGCCAGAAGAGATGGGGAGGTCTTAAATAGGCATTTTGTATCACTATTGAATCAGGAAACTGGCACAGAATCCAGGGAAATAGGCAAACAAGCAGAGTTAAGAGGAGGTGGTGCTTCCTGTTGTAAAGCAAATAAGGATGGATTGATCCCCATGGTTGACAAGATATTCCCTTGGGCCTTGAGGGAGGCTAGTGTAGAAATTGCAGGAGCTCTGGCAGAAATATTTAAAATGTCCTCAGCCACGTGTGTGGAGCCGGATCATTGGAGGGTAGCTCATGTTGTTCCGTTGTTTAAAGGAAGTTCCAAAAGTGACCGTGAAAATCATCAGCTGGTGAGAGCCTGACATCAGTAGTAGGTAAATGACTGAAAGGTGTTCTAAGAGATCGGATATACAAGTATTTGGATAGTGAGGGACTGGTTAGGGATCGTCAACATGGCTTTGTTTGTGGAAGGTCACGTTTAACCAATGTTTCAGAGTTTTTTGAGCAGAAAAGTTGATGAAGGTAAGGCTGTGGATGTTATCTCCATGGACTTTAGTTAAGGCCTTTTACAAGGTCCCACATGGCAGGTTAGTCAGGAAGGTTCAGACACTTAATATTCATGGTGAGGGAGTAAACAGGATTCAAGATTGGCTATACAGGAGAAGGCAGAGAGTGGTAGTGGATGATTGATTGCTTCTTAGAATGGAGGCCTGTGACTAGTGATGTACCTCAGGGACTGGCTCTGTGACCATTATTGTTTGTTATCTATAGCAAAGGTAATGTGGTGAATTAGATCAGCAAACTTGGAGGTGTTGTGGACAACGAGGAAAGCTTTCAAATTTGCAGAGGGATCTGGACCAGCTGAAATGGGCTGAAAA
Organism: Narcine bancroftii; assembly: GCF_036971445.1. Classification (NCBI taxonomy): domain Eukaryota; kingdom Metazoa; phylum Chordata; class Chondrichthyes; order Torpediniformes; family Narcinidae; genus Narcine; species Narcine bancroftii. Next base: position 215,654,522 of record NC_091473.1, read on the forward strand.
ATGGCAGATGGAGTTTAATGCAGACAAGCGTGAGGTGTTGCATTTTAATTTAATTTCGACATACAGCATGGTAACAGGCCCTTTTGGCCCATAAGCCCATGCTGCCCAATTACCCCCAATTGACCTACAACTCATGGTAAGTTTTGAAAGTTGGGAGGAAAACGGGGACCCGGGAAAACTGACTCAGACATGGGGAGAACGTACATACTCCTTACACACAACACAGAATTCAATCACTGGTCCAGATCCCTGGAGCTGTAACAGTGTTGATCTAATGGTGTTGTCCCCTAACTGTTACACTAAGGGCGACACCCCTACACTAACCATGCCACCCCGATGAATTTTCAAGGGACAAACTGAGAAATGGCATACATGGTAAATAATAGGGCACTGAAGAATGTGATCGAACAGAGGGATCTGGGAATACAGATACATAATTTTCTGAAAGTGTGTCACACGTGGAAAAATGTTGCAAAGAGAGCTTTTGTCATATTGGCCTTTATAAATCTAAGTATTGAATATAGGATTTGGGATGTCATTTTCGAGTTGTATTGAGATTGGTGAGGGCAAGTTTGAAGTACTGTGTGCAGTTTTGGTCACCGAACGACAGGAAAGATATCAATACGATTGAAAATGTGCAGAGAAGATTTACTTGGATGTTAACATAAGCAGGAACTGAGTAACAGGGAAAGGTTAAAGAGGTTAGGAATTTATTCCCTGGAGCAGAGAAGAATGAGGGGAGATTTGATCGAGGTATTTAAAATTATGAGGCATATAGTTAATGTAAATAGGCTTTTTTGAACTGAAGGTGGGTTAGATACAAACCAGAGAGAGCTTGCCGCGGACCTCCATCTCCTAAAATGATAAGATGATAAAAACTATTAGATTGAGTGTGTAAAAGTAGAAGACACATTTTTCTTGTTCATTTTCCTTTGTGTGAAGACATTGTTTTATGGAACACATGTCAAACTCTGGCCCGCGGGCCAAATTTGGACTGCGATATAATTATATTTGGCCCGCAAGATCATTTCAAAAATGTATTAGAGGTGGCCCGCTGGCCGCCGCGCCAGTATAGCGCATGCACAGCTAATACTATAAATCCCAGAATGCATTGGCGTCAGCCCGCTAATCGCCCTCACTTCCTCTGTTTACGTTGCAGGGTCTCACCGTGGACTCTGGTTTTGGGGCCTGGCCGATGTCAGGGGAAGCCAAGGCCGCTTCCCAGCGCCCGGAACCGGAGGCCTCGGGCCTGACCTCGCCAGGACCGTTGCCCACTCCCCCTCCCTGCCGCAGGATGACCCGCGACTCACGGTGACGGGGCTGCTGATCCGCCAAGATGCCGCCCTGCAGCGAGAGCCGATGCCCCCGCACTGTCGTTGTCCAACCAGATCGCCCGCAAACCCCGCCCTCCCGCACACAGGCCTGAGTAAGTATTATGAATTTTAATCTCAGGATAAAATGATCTTCCAATTGTTTCATGTCACAGTTATAAATATATTCCTGGTTAAAAATGGTCCTGCACCTGGATACAAGCTCATTAGGCATAAAACTTGAAAAGTGTGTAAATCAAAGGATATCTGTACCAATGGAAAAAGGGCATGGCAAATAACCCTGCTAGAGTTCATGCCCACAATCAGTCACCCATTTGATTGTTTCAGGAATCATGTTATTCTCCCACATTCTCCATAGCCCTCAGATTTTACTATTCGACAGCCACTAGCAACATTTGACAAATCCGCTATAGAGAAATATTATTTATTGAATATTTTATTTCTCATTTGTTCATGCTTCTGGAAAGAGTTTATCCAAAACTATTATTAAACATTTATTTTAATAAGAAAAAGTTTAACATTACATATGTTGAAAGAAGAGAAAACCTGCAGATGTTGTTGAAAATTTTCAATAAATATTTAGTTCGGCCTTCGACTTAGTCCAAGTTTTTAATTTTGGCCCTCCGTGAATTTGAGTTTGACACCCCTGTTTTATGGTTTTATTGTGTCGTATATGTTGAATATTTATTGGTTTTGGAGGGGGGTGGAAGGGGGGAGGGAGGGAAAGGGGGAAAAAAGGGAGAAAATGCCACTGTGTATATTTAATGAGAAACGTTATTATGGTTGATATGGTTCACAGTGTGAAAAATAAAAAAATAATTAAAATTAAGAATTTGGACAGGTACTTTACATCTATATGAGTGTAATGGAGGGTTATAGTCTGGGTGGAGGTCAGTGGAACAAGGCAGAATAATAGTCAGGTACAGACGAGAAGGGCCTAACATCCTGTTTTTGAGCTGTACCAGAAATATAGAAACTAGGTGCAGGAGTCGGCCATTTGGCCCTTCAAGCCTACACCACCATTCATTTTGATCATGGCTGATTGTCTACTCAGTACCCAGTACCTACCTTCTCCCCATACCCCCTGATCCCCTTAGCCACATTTGTCTTAGCTAATCTCTTTCTCTTTAAGTCCTAATAAAAGCTTTTACAGTCATTTTTTATGTTCCCTGACACCTTTCTCTCATAATCCATTTGACCTTTCCTCATGAATCCCTTTGTCCTCCTCTGTTGAACTCTGAATTTCTCCCAGTCCTCAGGAATATTGTTTATCTTTTGGTTAATTTATATGCTGCTTCTTTGGATTTGATTCCCTCTCTGATTTCCCTTAGCCATGGATGCAGCACCTTCCTTGACTTATTCTTTCCCAAACTGGGATGTATAATTGTTGTATTTCAGCCAAGCTATCTTTAAATGATCGCCATTGCATTTCCATCATTGATCCTTTAAGTACATTTGCCAATTTACGTCTCATACCATCAAAGTTGCCCTTCTTTAAGTTCAGAACCTTTGTATCTGAATTCACTCGGTCACTCTCCATCTTAATGAAGAATTCCACTATATTGTGCTCACTCTTGGCCAAGGGGCTTCTCACAACAAGATTGCTAATTAACATTACTCAATACCCAGTCTAGAATGGCCTGTCCTCTTGCTGGTTCCTCCACATCCTGGTTTAGACAACAATCGCGCATACATTCTAAGAAATCCTCTTCCTCGTTACCCTGACCAATTTGGTTCACCCAATCTACATGTAGATTAAAGTCACCCATTATAAGTGTTGTACCTTTGTTGCACACACTACCAAATTCATGGTTAATGCCATCTCTCACCTCACTGTTACTGTTAGGTGGCCTGTACACAACTTCCACTAGCGAGTTCTGCCCCTTGGTACTTCTCCGCTCGACGCATATCGATTCCACATCCTCGAAGCTAATGTCCTTCCTTTCTATTGCATTTACCTCCTCAAACCAACAATACTGCCCCATCTCCTTTTCCTTTCTGTCCAACCCTCCAGAATACTGAATATCCCTGAATGTTGAGTTCCCAGTCTCGATCCCCCTGAAGCCATGTCTCTGTGATCCCGACTAAATCATAGTCATTAATAGCTATCTCCACATTCAATTCATCCACCTTATTGTGAATGTTCCTTGCATTGAGACACAAAGGCTTCAGGCTTGCTTCTGCCACACTTTTATCCCTTTTCCCATTATGTTGAGAAGTGGCCGTTTTTGATTTTTGCCCAGGGTTTACCCAACTGCTACTTTTGATTTTCACCTTGCTATCTTTTGCTTCCACCCTCATATTACACCCTTCTGTCTCTCTGCGCTTGTTCCCATCCCCCTGCAACATAAGTTTAAACCTTCCCCAACAGTGGAAGCAAACCAACTCCCAAGAACATTGGTCCCGGCCTGCCCAGATGTAGACCGCCCAGTTTGTACCAGTCCCACCTGTCCCACAACCCATTCCAATGTCTTAGGAATCTGAAACCTTCTTTCCTACACCACTGTTCATGCCACATATTTGTTCAAACTATCCTGTTATTTCTACTCTTGCTAGCTCGTGGCACTGGTAACAATACAGAGATTATTACCCCTGAGGTCCTACTCCTTAATTTATTTCCTAGCTCCCTAAATGTATCTTATGGGACCTCATCCCATTTTTTTCCCTTAATTGATATTACCAATATGGACCACAACAATTGACCCTTTCAGAATGTCCTGCAGCCGCTCCGAGACGTCCTTGACCCTTGCACCTGGAGGCAACAGACCGACCGGGAGTTCCGTTGCAGTCACAGAAACTTCAGTCTATTCCCCTTCCAATGGATCACTATTGCCCTTCCACTCTTTTTCGTGCTCTCTTGCACAGCAGAATGACTCACGGTACCATGATCCTGGATACTGATGATCCTGGGGGTCATCTCCCCAAACAATATCAAAAATGGCATATCTCTTTTGGAGGATGATGACCACAGAAGACTCCTGTGCTCCTTCCTATTACTGTTGGTCACCCAGTCCCTATCTTTCTCTACCCTCTGAAACTGCAGTGTGACCAATTCACTAAAGGTGCTATCCACCACCATCTCAGCATCCCAGATGCTCCAAAGTGAGTCCACGCGCAACCCCAGTGCCGTCATGTGGTCAAACAGAAGCTGCAGCTGGACACACTTCCTGCACACGTAGTCCCCAGGGACACTTACAGTATCCCTGAGTTCCCACATAGAATAGGAGGAGCATGATACAGGTCTGAGCTCACCTGCCATGCCTGAAACAAACTCTTGTACATAAATAAAATGGAAGAACAAAGAAACCTGAGAACAGGGTTAATTGTTGGTTACTTAAGAGTGCAGATGAACAGAAGGAACGGATGCAAATGCATACATCCCACAAGCTCACCACAGACATTGATTGGATAGTTAAGAAAGTCTATGGGATGCTTGGATTCATTAATCGGGGAATTGAATTCAGGAATAGAGAAGTCATGTTGCAATTCTACAAATGTTTAGTAAGATCACACTTATTTGTTCTGGTCACCCTATTATAGGAAGGATGTGAAAGCTGTGGAGAGGGTGCAGACGAGATTTATTAGGCTGTTGTCTGGATTGGGAAACAAATCTTATGAGGCAAGTTTAGCAGAGCTGGGACAATTTTCTTTGGATGGTAGAAAGATGAGAGGAGATTTGATAGAGGTCTGCAAGATTGTGAGAGGCAATAGATAGCGTGGAAAGCCAGCACCTGTTTTCTTGGGCAGGATCAGCAAACACCAGAGGACATCTTTCTGTACAAATTTAAGGGAGGAAGTTCAGAGTAAGATTTTTTTTAAACACAGAGAGTTGTGGGTGCCAGAAATTCCTTGCCGGGGATGGTGGTGGAAGCTGAAACATTTGGGACGCTTAAGACATTCTTTGGCAGACACACGGATGAAAGAAAAATAGAGGGTTATAGGGTAAGAATGTTTTAGTACTTGTTATTAGGAAGGGATATATGGGTCGACACAACATCGAGGATCGAAGGGCCTGTACTGTGCTGTATTGTTCTATGTTAATCACTCTGTTGGAAATAGTCTATGTACCCCAAACTCTGGATAAACGTGTGAAATAGTCGAAAGCATGTAAAAGTCAACCCACCAGTTTTTAGCCCAAACATCCGAATTTTTGTATATTTTGTGTGTAAAATTCAAGCCCACCGTATTCCTGGCCCCGTCTGTCCACCCATCGGAGCTCTTGATGTCCCGACAATGGACTCTCGCCTAGACCCCGGCTACCAGCCTGCCCATCCCAGCTCCAGATGCTCAGACCACGGACTGTCACCTTGGACCCAGCCGCCTGCCCATCTGAGCTGACAAAGCTGTCAATGTGGACTTACAACCCGATCCCAGCAACCCGCCTCCACACCTGAGCTCCTGACGCCTCAAGCGACACAGTTACTTACTGCAGTTGAAAGTATTGTGTATGTAATAGTCAACCCCCTAAATGTTTGCCTTAAATTTGTTCCACAAATTTCAACTATTATATTCATATTTGTGTAGCCCTTAGGACATTGTGGAGCAGATAAGCTGGCAGATTGTGAAACAGTGCAGAAATAACTGGCTTGTCGCTATGGGAAACTTCAACGCCCCTCATATTGACTGCGGCTTCCTTACTGCAAAAGGAAGAGCTGGAGCAGAATTTGTCAAGGGTGTCCAAGAAGGATTCCTGACACAGTATGTGAACCAGCCGATTAGAGGAGAGGCCATTCTGGATCTAGTCCTGGGTGATAAGCCTGGTAAGGCGACAGAATTCATGGTGGGGTATATTTCAATGACAGTGACTGTTCTCAGAGAAAAGCACAGAAGAAATGCGGAGGATGTTTAGGGTCCACGTGTGGGGTTCTGGATGCGTTTGTCCCATTGAGACAGGGAAAAGATGAGAGGAAAAAGGAAGTGTGCTTGACTAAAGAGGTGAGACAATGAGTTTAGAGGAAGAAGGAGGCTTATATAAAGTTTAGCAAGCAAAAGACAGGAAGAGTTCATGAGAATTATGTGGTAGCCAGAAAGGAACTGAAGAAAGGACTCAGGATAGCTAGAAGTTAGGCAGGAGACTGTCTTGGCAAGAAGGATTAAGGAAAACCAAAAGGCTTTCTATGCTCATAAAAAAAAAACAGAAGGATGACTCCAGTGAAGGTAGGGCTGCTTCAGGATAAAGGAGGCAACGTGTGCCTGGAGGCAGAGAGGAGGTCCTAAATGAGTAGTTTGCTTCAGTGTTCAGCAGAGAGGGGGATCTTAAATAATGTGAGGTCTATATAAAACAAGTTTCTGTGCTGGTGCAAGGTGAGGGTAAGAAAGAGAACGTGCAGAATCTTTGTAAAAACACTAGGATTGATGTTCCCGTGACTAGGCGAGATATAGCCCAGATTATGACAGGAAGTGAGGGATGAGATTGCTGGGTCATTGACAATAATCTTGACATCCTCTCTGACCAAAGAGAAGGTACAGTGGATTGGAGAATGGTAAATGTAAACCCTTGTTTAAGGAAGGTTATAGGGAGAATCCAGTGAATCTGACATCAGTGGTGTGCAAAGTATTGGAGAGGATTCTTCTGAACAGCATTTCCAAGCCTTCAGGGAAGCCTAGTCTGCTCTGGAATAATCAGGAGAACTTTGTGAAGGGCAGGTCATGCATCACGAACCGAATTGACTTTTTTGAGGAAGGAACAATAGAAATTGATGAAGGCAGGGCAATTCATGCGGAGTCTGTGGATTTTAGTAAGGCAATTGACAAGGTCACCCAAGGTAGACTCATTCAAAAAGTCAAGGGGCATGAGAGCCATGGAAACTTATCTTTGTGGATTCAGAATTTTGATTGGAGATCAGTGACCAGCGAAGTTCTCTGGAATCTCTGCTTTTTATGATTTTTATAAACGACCTAGACAAAGAATTAGAAGGTTAGTTTAGAATGTTTGCAGATGACCCAATGGTTGGAGGTGTTGTGGATAATGTGGACGGTTACGATAAGTTACAAAAGGATATATACAGGATGCAGCGATGTACGGAGAAGTGGCAGTGGTGTGAAATGATGCAATTTGTAATGTTGGACTTGAAGGCGGAATGAATGGTTAATGGCAGGATTTTTAATAATGTGGAAGAACAGAGGGACCTCGTGGTTCATATCTGTAGATCTTCCAAGGTGCAGGTTGATAGGGAACATAAGAAGGGTTATGGTGTGCTGGCCTTTATTAGTAGGGGGATTGAATTCAAGAGTTGAGAGGTAATGTTGCATCACTATAAGACTCTGGTTTGACCACACTTGGGATATGGTGTTCAGTCCTTGTCGTCTCATTGTAGGAAGGATGTGGAAGCTTAAGAGAGGGTGGAGAGAGTATGGGATGTTGCCTGGATTGGAGAACAAGTTTTATGAGGCAAGGTTAACATATCTTGGGTTTTTCGCTTTGGAGCGATGAAGGATGAGAGGTGACTGAATAAAAGTTTTATAAGATTACGAGTGGCATCAATAGGATGGAGAGCCAGCACCTTTTTCCCAGAACGACAGAAGCAAATACCAGAGGACATCGGTATAAAGGTGAGGGGAGGAAATTTTAAGGGTGACATCAGGGGTAGGTTTTGACACAAAGAGCAGTGGGTGCCTGGAATTCATTGCCAGGGTAGTGGGGGAGGTTGATAGAATAGGGGCATTTAAAAGACTCTTGGACACAAGCTAAATAGAGGGTGTGATGCAGGGAAGGTTTAGCTTGTTTTTTTAAATTTTTTTATTTTTCACACTATAAACCATATTGACCAAGATACATACAGACCTTTTTTTTTCTTGAATATATACAGTGTCATTTTCTCCCCCCTTTTCCTCCCTCCCTTCCCTCCCTCCCTCACCCCCTTTCCCATTTATTTGAAGTTCAATCTATAAGATACATTAAACCCGTCAAACAATGTTGTCACTTAATAAAATTAAACAAGAAATTTTACTGAGTCAGTTCTTTTCATTGTCTTCTCCTTCTGTCATTTTAGGTGGTGGAAGTCCATGGTAGGATTTCTCTATTGTATTTCATGTATGGCTCCCATATTTGTTCAAATATTGTGATGTTATTTCTTAAATTATAGGTTATTTTTTCTAATAGAATACATTTATTCATTTCTATATATCATTGTTGCATTCTCAATTTGTCTTCTCATTTCCAGGCTGACATAATACACTTTTTTGCTACAGCTAGGGCTATCATAACAAATCTTTTTTGTGCTCCATGCACATCGAGTCCAAATTCTTTATTTCTTATATTACTTAGGAGGAAGATCTCTGGGTTTTTTGGTACATTGCTTTTAGTGATTTTATTCAATATCTGGTTTAGATCTTCCCAAAATGTTTTCACTTTTTCACATGTCCAAATTGCAAGAATTGTTGTTCCCGTTTCCTTTTTACAGCAAAAACATCTGTCTGATACTGTTGGGTCCATTTATTTAACTTTTGAGGTGTGATGTATAGCCTGTGTATCCAGTTATATTGTATCATGCGTAACCTCGTGTTTATTGTATTTCTCATAGTTCCGGAGCGTAGCTTTTCCCATGTTTCATTCTTTATCTTTATGTTTAGATCTTGTTCCCATTTTTGTTTAGGTTTACCATTTGTTTTCTTGTTCTCCTTTTCTTGCAGTTTGATGTACATGTTTGTTACAAATTTTTTAATTATCATTGTGTCTGTAATCACATATTCAAAATTGCTTCCTTCTGGTAACCTCAGACTGTTTCCCAATTTGTCCTTCAAGTAGGTTTTCAGTTGGTGGTATGCAAACATTGTATCGTGAGTTATACTATATTTATCCTTCATTTGTTCAAAGGATAATAATTTATTTCTCGAAAAACAATTTTCTATTCTTTTGATCCCTTTTCTCTCCAATTCTCTAAAGGAAAGGTTATCTATTGTGAAAGGGATTAGTTGATTTTCCACCAATATTAGTTTTGGTAGTTGGTAATTTGTTTTATTCCTTTCTACATGAATCTTCTTCCAAATGTTGAGCAGATGATTCAATACCGGTGAATTCCTACATTGCACCAATTTTTCATCCCATTTCTCGGATCCGGAAAAGGCACGAAAATTTGCAGAACAATTACAAAACAGACAGAGAGATGAAGAGATGTAACAAGAACAAAAATGACAACAAACTATATATGTATATATAAAAAAATATAGAGTATAAGTAAGAACTAAGAAGGGAAAGAAAGGGAAGAAATGAAGTAAGGAGGGAATTAAGAGAGTGACCTTTGTTATATATGAAGATTAAAATCTTTTCTGGGGGGGCTGGGTGGGGAAAAATAACAGTCACTGCGAAATCAGTTGACACTTGCGAGCGGATTCGCAAATCCAAATGGAGAGGGGAGATGTGGTTGCCTGACAAGGGACAAAGGGCAACTCAGAAAGGGGACAGACTATTGGGGTTAAAGGAATTTTAGATCTGAGAATAGTGGAAATATTTTGTTTTAGAAATGTTGTCTTATAATGTGTTCAAAAAAAAAGCAGAAATGGATAAGAAGGGAAGGTGGTGATGAGGAAACGGAAAGGAAAGATAAACAAAGTATGAAATTACTATGTTGAACTATATGACTTTAAATATTAATGGAATACATAACCAAATCAAAAGGAAGAAACTGTTAAATTTACTGAAAAAAGAAAAAATTGATATAGCATTCGTACAAGAAACACATCTAACTGAAGTGGAACACAATAAATTAAAGAGAGATTGGATTGGACATGTAACAGCAGCATCATACAATTCAAAAGCCAGAGGAGTAGCTATATTAATCAATAAAAATGTACCAATCAAAATAGAAGAGGAAATAATAGATCCAGCAGGGAGATATGTAATGATAAAATGTCAGATTTATTCAGAATTTTGGAATTTACTCAATGTATACTCACCTAATGAAGAAGATCAAAAATTTATGCAAGATATCTTTTAGAAGATAGCAGATACGCAAGGGAACATACTAATAGGAGGAGATTTTAACCTTAATTTGGACTCAAACATGGATAAAACTGGAAAAAAAACTAACAGAAAGAACAAAGTAACCAAATTTATAATTAAATCGATGCAAGAAATGCAACTTTTGGATCTATGGAGGAAACAACACCCAAAGGAAAAGGAATATTCATATTATTCGGGTAGACACAAAACATACTCAAGGATAGACCTATTCCTGTTATCAGCCCACATTCAAGGGAGAGTTAGGAAAACGGAATATAAAGCTAGACTATTATCGGACCACTCACCCCTGTTATTGGCAATAGGGCTAGAGGACATCCCACCAAGAATGTATAGATGGAGATTAAACTCCATGCTACTTAAAAGACAGGATTTTAGAGAATTCATTGAACGACAAATTAAAATGTACTTTGAAATAAATACGGCATCAGTGAAAGATAAGTTTATACTATGGGACACAATGAAAGCGTTAATCAGAGGGCAAATAATAAGTTATATAACTAAGATGAAGAAGGACTACAATCGGGAAACAGAACAGCTGGAAAGGGAAATAACAAATATAGAAAAAGAATTAGCAATAAAGGAAGATACAACTAAAAGAAGAGAATTGGCAGACAAAAAAAAATAAAATATGAAACACTACAAACATATAAGGTGGAGAAGAACATAATGAAGACAAAACAGAAATATTATGAGCTAGGAAAAAATTGTACAAAATTCTAGCGTGGCAGCTTAAGACAGAACAAACTAAAAGAATGGTATTGGCATTAAGGAAAAAGGACAAACAAATTACATTTAATCCAATGGAGATCAATGAAAACTTCAGGGAATTCTACTAGCAACTATATCAAACTGAAAACAAAGGGAAAGAAGACAAAATAGATGAATTTCTAACTAAAATTGAACTACCGAAATTACAAACAGAGGAGCAAAATAAATTAATAAAACCATTTGAAATAGAAGAATTACAGGAGATATTTAAAAAACTACCGAACAATAAAACACCAGGAGAGGATGGATTCCCAATAGAATTCTATAAAATATTTAAAGACTTATTAATTCCTCCCCTCCTGGAAGTAATCAACCAGATTGATAAGACACAAAACATACCAGATTCATGCAAAACAGCAATAATTACAGTAATACCAAAGACAGGGAAAGATCCACTAGCACCAGCGTCATATAGACCAATATCTCTACTTAACACAGATTATAAGATAATAGCTAAACTATTAGCAAACAGATTGGCCGACTATGTACCAAAAATAGTAAATCTAGACCAAACTGGATTTATTAAAAAAAGACGAACAACGGACAATATCTGTAAATTTATTAACTTAATTCATGCAGTAGAAGGAAATAAAACTCCAACAGTAGCAGTTGCTTTCGACGCAGAGAAGGCCTTTGACAGAGTAGAATGGAATTATTTATTCAAAGTACTACAAAAATTCAGCCTACCAGAGAAATATATTAATTAGATTAAAGCATTATATAAGGGGCCATTGGCGGAAGTGACAGTAAATGGATATATATCAAAACAATTTAACTTAAGCAGATCAACAAGGCAGGGATGTCCACTATCTCCCTCACTGTTCGCATTAGCTATAGAACCACTAGCAGAACTGATAAGAACAGAAAATAAAATAAGAGGGATAAAAATAAAAGAGAAGAAAAAAATCAGTCTATTTGCAGATGACATTATAATATACTTAACAGAACCAGAAATATCAATAAAAGAATTACATAGGAAATTGAAGGAATGTGGAGAAATATCGGGGTTCAGGATCAACCAAATAAAAGTGAAGCAATGCCAATGAATAATGCGGATTTCACAAAGTTCAAGAAAGAATCACCATTTAGATGGCAAACACAAGCAATGCGATACCAAGGTGTACAACTAAATAAAAATCTCGGCCATCTATATAAACTAAATTATCATCCATTAATCAAAAAATTACAAGACGACTTAGAGCATTGGAAAGACTTACCACTAATACTGATAGGAAGGATAAACTGTATTAAAATGAACATTTTCCCAAGGATAAAATACCTATTTCAGTCATTACCAATTCACCTAACAGAGAAATTATTCAAGGAGTTAAAGAAAATAATAAGGAAATTCTTATGGAAAGGGGGGAAACTGAGGATAGCACTAGATAAATTAAAAGAATGGTACAAACAAGGAGGCTTACAACTACCAAACTTTAAGAATTATTATAGAGCCACACAATTAAGATTCCGATCAGATTTTTATCAAACAAGGGAAAAACCAGATTTGACCAGATTAGAACTAGATAAAATAGGGGAGAAGATACCTGAACATATATTATAGTTTGCCTTGCTGCCCCGGGATAAGTATTTTAAATACCGCTGGGTATTTTAACATAAATTTATAACCTTTATTCCATCGGATCATTTTTGCTGCATTAAACTCCTTCCTCTTCTTCAGGAGTTCAAAACTTATATCTGGATAGAAAAAAAATTCTTGACCTTTGTATTCCAGTGGTTTTTTTGTCTTCTTTTATTTTTTTCATTGCCTTCTCCAATATATTTTCTCTTGTTGTATATCTTAGGAATTTTACTAGAATGGATCTTGGTTTTTGTTGTGGTTGTGGTTTAGGGGTTAATGTCCTGTGTGCCCTTTCTATTTCCATTTCTTCCTGTAATTCTGGTCTTCCTAGGACCCTGGGGATCCATTCTTTTATAAATTCTTTCATATTTTTGCCTTCTTCATCTTCCTTAAGGCCCACTATCTTTATATTGTTTCTTCTATTATAATTTTCCATTATGTCTATCTTCTGAGCTAACAGCTCCTGTGCTTCTTTAACATTTTTGTCAGATTCTTCTAATTTCTTTTTTAAGTCATCTACTTCCATTTCTATGGCTGTTTCTCGTTCTTCCACCTTGTCTACTCGTTTTCCTATATCTGTCATGATCATCTCTAATCTATTCATTTTTTCTTCTGTACTTTTTATTCTTCTTTTTATTTCACAGAATTCTTGTGATTGCCATTCTTTTACCATTTCCATATATTCTTTAAAAAAGATATATCCATGTACTTGCCCTTCCCTTCATCTTCCATTTCTCTGTGTTCTTCCTCTTCTTCTTCTGGGTCCACTCCAGGATCTGTGTCCTTTACCTCTGTCTCTTCTGGTTTTCTTGTTGGGTTGTTTATTTTATTTTGTTGGGTATTTTTGGTCTCCTTATTTTTATTAAAAGTGTCTTGGTGTTGGTCTTCTTTCTCTGGGTTGGTCATCTGTTGTTTCTTTGATTTCCTATTTTTATTCTCTTCCTTCTTGTTCTCGTTATTTTCTATGTTTTCCTGTTGAGAGTCTTGCTGTTGTGTTGTACTTGTCTGTTTCAACTGTGGAGATTTACTCCTCAGTTGGTCCCCCCTCCCGTCAGTGTTCTTTTTTGTCTTGCGCATCGCGCATTCTCACTTTTGTTTGGCTCCATGAGCCATTTTTGTAGTCCTGAGTTCGGGGTTTCCACTGACCTCAGGGAGCAGGCTTCTCTCTCCATGGCGGGCTTCCTCGACCGGTAAGGCCTTCACCTTCCTCTTCCGACGTCCTTCCTTCTTCTTTCCTTCCATTGTTTTTGGTTTTTCTTTCTTTGCTGCCATTTTCTCCACACTTTCACTTTCAATTTGTTATGTTTTCTGTGTTAGTGCCTTAGTTTTTTCTCTACCTTTTTTTTAACTTTTCTGGAGAGGGCTGGAGTTCCCCTACCGTCCACTACTGAATCACGTGACTCCTCATCGAAGGTTTAGCTTGTTGAGTTATTTATACAGGATGGCATAACATTGGGGGCCAAAGGGCCTGTACTTTGCTGTGATGTTCAGTGTTCGAACCCTCCACGACGTCCCTCTGCCTCTTATCATCAACCCAAATCTGTATCCAATTGATTCCATGGAAAATTCACCATGTAGTTCAGCCGACCATGTTGGATCTTGTCAAAGGCCTTGCTGATAAATTCCACATGGTAAACACGGGTTGTCCTGCCATCAGCAATTTTCCTGGTCACCTCCAAAATTTTAATTAACGTGACAAGATTCAAGTTCCCATGCAAGAAGCCGTGCTATCTTTAATCAGTGCCTCCCCTTCCAACTGCAAGTAGATCCTGTCTCTCAGCATCCCCTCCAGCCTCTTATCTACAACTGGTGTAAATCTGTCCAGCCCATAGTTCTCTGGCTTATCTCTGGAATTCAGCTCTTTGGTCCCCATGAGAACAAAGGCAAAGATGTGCTGAATAACCAAGTGGCCCAGGTAACACCTAAACTGGTCACTGGTGAGGAGGTGAATGGTGAGTAAGTGGCACTTGATCCCACAGCCAAACATGTCCATCACTTTACTGAGGATTGAGTAGACTGACATCAGGAATTTACTTATTGGATGTGTCCTGTTTCACAAGAACTGGGGAAACCTGGATACATTTTCATGTGATTATTCAGGTATCAGAGTGGAATCTGTCCTGGAACATTTTGCCAGAAGCCTCCATTTTAATGGGATCAAGTCATATCCCCAAACTTCCTGGTTGCAGAATAATTAAGAAGCAACATTGATCTGAGCCAAGTTTGTTTTTCTTCTCAAATGAATCCAGTATTTGAGTTCGACTCGAGGTAGTTTAGCGATGTTTCTCTCCACAGGACAGACGCTGAGCACATTTGCATCCTTATCTGCCTTCACCAATCCAAACACATTAATCAAGCCGTCTTTTTCTAGCACGGTGAGAATTGTTTGTTGGTGTTGATCACTAAATCAGGAACACATTTCCATACATCAAGCAGCATGCCTGTTCTTTTTAGCAGCCTGTTCCCACTGGGAGGTCCCCATCTCAGATTAAGTCCCACTGCCATCTCCTACAGGAAGTCTGAAGTGAAGGTAATAGTCCCCAGATCAGTGCCCAGTTTCACACACAACAATGAAAATGTCAAGCACATCTCTGGTCAATCGACAGCTGCATACAAAGAGTCTGTTGAAATTTGTCCCATGCAGAGAGCATCAGAAGGAGGTTGTTCAGCCTTCCACTTTCTCCTATTCGTTGCTGACATGTATCTGAACTCCATCTGCCTTCCCTGGCAACCAAAATCTTACAAAATTCCATCACTGGAGAAAATTTCAACTGACCCCCATCCTTGAGAGTTTTCCAGCAAGAGTTCCGGATTTCCTGTGCTCTGAATAGCCTGGGTCTAATTGAAATGTTTTCCCCCTTATTTGGAATGCACAGATGATGCATCAGTTTCTATCTCCTCCAGTGCACCCTTTCATGAATTTAAACTCCCAATTCCAGCAGGTTTCATTTTTCATGTATCATGACAAGTTTCATTAAAACGATCCAGCCCAACGACCATCGGATATAAGCCTCACAATTTTGGCTTTCCCATCTCCAATATCGTCTGCATTCAGCTCCCATTCTGAATGGAGACATGGAGTGCAGACAGTGGTTCTTTGAGCCTTATGATCTGACTCACCTGCCCACAGGGAATAGGATGGGGTCCAACACTGTCCCTGGGAAACAGCAGCTCCTGGGAGTGAGTTTGATGGTGGGTGAAGGAGAAAAAAATAAAGGGAAATAAAGAGGCAGTGGGAGGAGAGGGGAAGGAGGCAAGAGATGTGATGTGGCAGAAAATGGAAAGGGGAGGAATGGAAGAGTGGGGTGACAAAGGAGGGAGAGAGGAAAAATGGGTGGCTCCAGAGAGCTGGGAAGAGAGGTGCAATGAAAGACGAGGAAGAGATGGAGAATAGGGTCAGGGAAAGGCTGGAAAAGTAAGAGAGGGAGAGGATGAGGAGAGAAGGCCCTGATAGAAGGAATGTAGGGGTGGGGAGAGAGGCAGAGAGGGTGGGGGGAGGGGGGTTAGATGGATGTATGAGCTGTGGCAGAACACAGACTCTAATCTCAGCAGCTGTGATGGAAACCTTGGTCTGTTGGATTCCCTGCTCATCCTCTGCTCAGTGATAGGGCAAATCACTCCTTGCTTCTCTCTTTTCTTGAGGGAACTGCATCATGTGCCAGCAGCAGAGTTCTGGCTTAATTGGGACATTGTGTTCAGCACAGACAGTGGAGGCCTGAAGGGCCCAACCCTGAGCGCTAATGTTCGATGACAGAGGATTCAACAGCCAGGTGTTGAAGGGCATTTCTTTCACCAACTTCACAGGCCCTGTCCACGTTTTGGCTGCCAGTGAATCAGGGTTAACGTTTGTTTGACATGATCCCCAGTTCACACAGTAATCATACCAGGTAAAGGCAGAACGATGAGGGTAGCACTGTTGGTGTAGTGGTTAGTGTCACGCTGTTACAGCGCCAGCGATCAGGACTGGGGTTCAAATCCCACGCTGTCTGTAAAGTGTATGTTCTCCCGTGGTCTGGTTTTCTCGCACTGTTTGAAATGTAGCGGAGGTTGTCGGTTAATTGGGTGTAATTGGATGGCACAGGCTACTGGGCCAAATGGTCTGTTACCGTGCTGTCTTGCACAGGTCACAGACGGTTCCGTGTGTCTTTTTCCTCCTCCGTTCTCTCACTACATGGACCTGACAGTGATAGTAACTGTTCCAAGTTGATAGAGTGAGGATTGGAAGTGGGCACAGAAATGGTCGAGCCAGAGGTATTTCAAGCTGATCTTAACCCCTCTAAAGATGTGATTGAAAATCAGCAGTGCGACAATTTGTCACTGAATCCTTTTCTTCTCTGACATTAATTCTTCTGCTGAGAACTGCGAGTAATTCTGTGATTGGCTGATCTGGAAATAAGAAGGAAATAACCATGACGGTGGCACAGATGGAGACCTGCTTCACTTCCACACTGGTGCCAATAACAGGAGCAGGTGTCCCAGAATGAAGATGCCAGTGAGGTGGAACCAGTGGAAGAGGACAGAGTGCTCAGGAGGGAACCTGCATCTCACAATCCAACTCCCCCTCATTCCCAAAAATCACTTCCAGTTCATGAGCTGCACTTGTGACTTCATTCAACAGCACCGCTGCACCCTCTGCGCCTCCAATCCATGCAGTGTAACTCAGTCCCTTCCACACAGATGAGAAGATGGAGGCAAAGGAGACACTCCGTCACTTCACCCTGACATCCACGTCCTCCATCGCAGGGTCAGAGTCAGGTTGGCCACGAACATGGATCAGGGTTTGTTGTTTTAGGGCAGCAGGGTTGTGGAGAACAAGGTGCAAAATGACTATCAATTACAATTTTGTAAATACAAAATTGTAAAAGAAATAATGAGAGCGAGAAAGAGGAAAAGTGAAGCCATGTGCACAGGATCTTGTCCATTCAGAAATATGATGGTGGGGGAGAAGCTGCTTTTGTAACATTGTGTGTGTGTGTGTGTCTTCAGACTCCTGCACCTCCTCCCAGTGAGAAAAGGGCAAGGCCTGGGTGGTGAGAGTCCTTGAAGATAGAAACTGCTTTCTTGAGGCACTGCCTCTTAAAGATGCCCTTAATGGAGTGAAGACTAATGCCCACGATGGTGCTGGTTGAGTTTACAACCCTCAGTCGCCTATTCCCGTCCTGTCCATTGGCACCTCAATACCAAACAGAATTTCTGTGGAAATTTGCAAGCGACTTTGGTGACATCACGAATCTCCACAAACTCCTCATGAAGTATAGTGGCTGTCGAGCCTTCTACATGATTGCATCGACATCATGGTTCAGGATGGATTTTCAGAGCACTTGACCCAGGAATATGAAGTTTCTTACCCTCTCCACATGCAGAAAGCAGCCAATGTCCATTGATCCAGTGGACTCTCTCTCCTTGGAACATAGCATCTTTCTGGATTCTAACCCTGTCAACCTATTATTTGCACCTTTCTGCATCATATTTATGAACTATCTAATAAATGCAGGAATGTTTTTCACATCACCCACTCTGTGTGAATGTCACTTCCACATGTTCACCATTCCAAATGCTTAATCCCCTATTTATCAGGGTCGAGAGCTTTGGTGTTTGTCAACATGTTCCTTGCCTGAGAGGGTTTAATATGCCTATACAGAGGAATCCTCACCCTGTAACATATGCTCTTCTAGCCATAGGATCATTGAATGCTACAGCACAGAAAACAGGCCATTCACCCCCTCTAGTCTGTGCTAACCATCATCTCCCTCATTGCACTGATCTGCTCCCATTTCATAATCCTTCAGGTATCACCCATCCATAGACCTATTGAATTCATTCTTAAAACACACTATCAAGCTCGCATTCACCACATCAGTTGGCAGCTCATTCCACACTCCTACAACTCTATAAGTGAAGAACTTCCCCATTATGTTCCCCTAAACTTTTCCCCTTCAGCTTAAATCGATGATCTCTCATATTTATCTCCTCTAATCTGCGGAAAAAGCTTATTCACATCCACTCTGTCTATACCTCTCACAATATTGTAAACCTCTATAAAATCTTCCCTCATTCCTTTTTTCTCCAAGGAATAAAGTCCTAGCCCATTTAATCTTTCCCTGAAACTCAACTCCTGAAGACCTGGCAACATCCTGGTAAATCTTCTCTGCACTCTTTCAATTTTATTGAGATCCTTCTTGTAGTTAGGTGCCCAGAAATGCACACAATATTCCAAGTCTGGTCTCACCAATGTCTGAAACAACTTGGGTGAAATTGTTGGAACAAGTGAAAGGAAGCTCTCTCCAGATCAAATCTGTGTTCTTCCTGTCCTGGAGGATATGACCACATTCTGGTGGGAGATTTATTGACTGCCCCGTGGATGTTGTTGCTCCCATGTGACTCTGAGGTTGCACTGACTCACATTGAACATACAACACTGGAGAAGATTCAGGTCAGCTTTTCCACGCCATTGTTTAGTTTCCACACGAGCCTTCAGCCACCCCAACACCGTCCAACTGGGTCAACATCTCCGTCTATTCCCTTCCCACTCATTCACCTCTTTGGGAGAGTTCCACATTCTCCCTACTCTATCTCATTGAGATTATGATTTATCAAGAATGAGAGATTAATGACATTAGTCTCCATACCCCTGGAGAATTAATTTTTTTTAACCTCCTCAATGTTAGCATCTTGAAGGTGGAAATAAGCATTAGACTCTAAACTTGTCTTTGTGAAGATTGTATGCAGGGTTAACATGAGTATCTAAACCTATCAGTTATCGACCGATAATGTCACTAATTGTTCCACGTTCACACAGAAAAGAGCCTCACTGTATTCAATCCACTGCATTGCAGCATCAAAGAGATGGAGTCCCTGCTGGGAGGGTGTCAGGGCACTGAGTGGAAGGAGTGGAGAGACTGCTTTTGGTCTACAAGGTCCCCATAGGTTTTGAATTAACCCTGGATCAAACTTCACCAACTCTCAGTGACAGCCTGTGGCTCATTTAAAGTTCAGTAGCCATTTGCTTTGAAGAGCTACAGATGTCTGAAACTCTGTGTTAATGTGAAGATGCAGTCCTTCTTCCACTTCCTCTCAGGTTGTACAGGCCGGTTTAATTTGAGCTGGGGGCCCTCCCATTGCAATCTTGTTACTAAAATGAATAAGCCCACTGATTTGCATCTGGAAATACATTTCTGAGGTGGTTCTTTGCACCAACCAACAAGTTCATGTTTACCAAGCAGGATGGGACTGAAGGAATCGAAACCAGTGACCGTGAGATACACACAGACCAAGACCCTCTTGTCATTTCAGGACAAGTGTCACTGGAAAGCAACAGGCTCAGAGTAATGGTGATTGACTGTTCAGGATGGATTGATTCATTCATTATGGGAACGAGGTGTTTCGACACAGGGCACCCTGTGATTTTGGTTCTGAAGGAGTTGAGAGGTTCCCACCAATCGTTTACTTTGTCTTCTTCCCACTGATCCAGAGATGCATCTGACGACAGATGTCGATCGCCATATAAATTAAGGGTCGTGACTGATTTAAAAGACCACAGGCCCCGAAGATGACAGGAATTAAGGTTGGACATTCAGTCAAGACACTATTTATTTTGTCTGAGGGTGAATGAAAGGATGAAGAGGTCTGCTTCTGGCATCAAGAGAGTGATATGTGTATCATTGCATTCCAAAGGATGAGAGGTTACTTATTAGAGGTATTTAAGATTATTAGGGGCTGAGGTAGGGTGGATAGCCAGCACCCAATATTAGGAAATACCAGAGATATCTGTTGAAGGTGAGAGGTGGAAAAGTTAGGGGTGATGTCAGAGGTAAGTTTTATGACACAGAGTGTGAGTGTCGAGGTTACATTGCCAGGGTTGGAGGTGGAGGCTGGTTCAAAAGGGACATTCAAAAGACTCTGAGATTGGCAATGGATGTAAGAAAAATAGAGGGTTATGGGTGTGAGGTCAGAAAAAAGATTGTTGTGGAGTAGGTCTATACAGGTTGGCACAACATAGTGGGCTGAAGGGCCTCTACATGTGCTGTAATGTTGTGTGTTCTGTCTGAACAGATCATACTGTCAGATTAAAACATTGCTTCCAAACAGCTTTTACCAGACTCTTCCTCACCTGATATCCCCCCTCCCTGCGCACCCCCTCCCCACTTCTTTGGTCTGGCATCTGGTTCACCCTCCTGTCAGTAACTTGTAATGACTCACCACTCTCTGCAAAGGCAAGTGGGAGCCGTTGCTTCAGTTGTCCAATGACTTTGCACTGTCACCGACCATGGACACAACCAGCCTCAGGTGTCCTTCATGATGAATGGGAGCTGAGTCACGAGGATTGCTCCTCTGATCTGAAATCCTTGCAGGATCTGCAGGCAATCATAGCCAAATCACAATGAACAAATGATATGATATTGAAGGAGAAGGTGAGGCTCTCAACACCTGTGAGCACAATTTAGAAGGTTTTTTGATTTCAGAATGTTTCCCTTGCCAGTCCTTATTGTTACCCTCATTGCAGCTTAGAGGTTTTAAGGGTTGGCACAGATTAGACTTTAAATGCTTTAAAGAACTATTTCTTCAAAATAAGTTTGTTTCTTTTGAATAATTAATGGTTAAATGTGAATGACCAAAATGCATTGTTTTTAGATATTTGCAGGTGAGTCATTTTGTTCAATCTCAGATCCCTGATTTTCCGCAATTCCCGAGGCAAATCCTCTTGATTTACTTTTTGGTTTACAACTTTCTCATAAAGATTCACTATCTCTTATTTATAACAATTTGCATGATTTAAATGTGGCCTTGTTAGTTAAGATTAAGAGACACTGGAAAGAGGATTTGAATCTTTCAATCTCTGATGAGCTCTCAGACTCTATTTGTTATCTGATTAATATGATCTCCCTTTGTGCACGACATTGCTTATTGCAATTTAAAGTGGTCCATAGGGTACATATGTTGAAAGTTAAATTGTCTCGTTTTTACTCTGATATACACATTCGATGTGACAAATGTAATTGTTGAGGCTTCTTTGATTCACATATTATGGACTTGCCCTGGTTTAGAGAAATATTTTCCAAACATCTTAAGGTTAAGTTGGAACCTTGCCCTTGAATTGCTCTTTTTGGATCATTTCAGGATGATGACGTTTTATTGACTTCAACTCAAAACCAAATTTTATCTTTTATTTCATTGATAGCGAGACGAGCAATTTTGATGAAATAAGATTCAAATACTAATTTCATACAGACATGAGGCCCATTATGGGCCATTATCACACTCTGAGTTTGACGGTTCTCATCCCCTTCGATGCTGTGCTGTTTATTTCCAGGTTGTCGTCACTTGATATCCACACATTAGTTTTTTTTCCAACCTTGTATCGTGGTAGGGGCTTTGAATTAAGGGTTTTCTGCTTTCTTTTCATTTTATTACAATTTGTATTTCTTACAAAAATGTACTGTTTAACTCTGTTTTATTGTAAACCTCAATAAAAAGATCGAGAAAGGAACAAAAGAATTCATCATGTTTGTGCAAAAGGAGATGGAATGGAGAGACAAAGCAAAGGGAAGGCAACAGGGGAAGAAAGTGAGGGGTAGGGGAGAGGTTTAACAAAAGCCAGAGATGTCGAATCTGGTTGGAGGGTGCCCATTCAGAAGAAGTATTGTTCCTCCAATTTGCACGTGGTCTTAGTCTGGCAGAGCACGAGACCACGGACACACACGTCAGCAAGGGAATGAGATAGATAATTGAAATGGGAGGCCACTGGGAGGACCACATTGTTGTGGCGGATGGAACCAAGGTGCTCAACAAAGCGATCTCCCAGTCTCTCCAATGTCGAGGAGACCACAACAGAAGCACCAGTTGCAGCAGATGACCCCTGCAGATTCACAAGTGAAATGCTACTTCACTTGGAAGGGCTGTTTGGGCCCTGAAAGGTGATGAGGAAGGTGTGGTCACAGAGGACTATCTCGTGCAGTCATAGGAGTTGGACCCAAAGGAATAATGTGTGGGAAGGGAGGAGTCGACAAGGGAGTGACAGAGGGAGTGGTCCCTGCAGAAGGCGGAGAAGGAAATATGTGTCTAGCGGTGGGATCACGAAATAGGTGGTAGAAATGGCAGAGGAGGATGTGTTGAATGTGAAGGCTGGTGGGGCAGTAGCTGAGGACAAGAGGAATCAGGTTATTGACTGGTGAATGTATACCCTGCTCTGTCAGTGAGTTACTGACTGACGAAAGGTTACCCTGCTCAGTCAGTGAGTTACTGACTGGCGAAAGGATATCCTGCTCTGTCAGAGAGTTACTGACTGGTGAAAGGATACCCTGCTCTGTCAGTGAGTTAGTGATTGGTGAAAGGATACCGTGCTCTGTCAGTGAGTTACTCACTGGTGAAAGATACCCAATGCGGGTGGAGTGAAATGGAACGGAGAGGCAGACCTAAAGCAAGTGGGGGTTGGGGGTATGAGTTTTACCAAAAGCCATAAAAGCTGTTATTAATGCCATCTGGTTGGATGGTGCCCAGTTGGAAGATGAGGTGCTGTTCCTCCAGTGTGTGGTTGGTCTCAGTCTGGCAGTGCATGAAACCATGGGCACACATTTAGCAAGTGAATGGGATGGAGAATTGAAATCGGAGCCACTGGGAGATCCACGCTATTGCAGCAGACAGAGCCAAGTTCTTTACAAAGCGACCTCCCAGTCTGCGTCCAGTCTCTCCAATGTAGAGGGGACCACAATAGGAGCACTGAATGCAGTACGTCACCACTGAAAATACAGAAGTAAATTTGCTTCACTTGGAAGGACTGTTTGGGGCCCTGAATGGTGGTGAGAGGTGGTTTGGGCACAAGTGGAGCATCACCTGTGGTCACTGGGGTAGGTCCCAAACAGATAATTGGTGGGGAAGGAGGTAGCAGAGAGTCACGGAGGGAGTGGTCCCTGTGGAAGGCAGAGAGGGGAGGAGAGGGGAATACGTGTCTAGTAGTGGGATCATGAGGTATGTGGCGGAAATGGCGGAGGAGGATGTGTTGGATGTGGGCGCTGGCACCATTCGGGAAAATGACTTTTGGTTACCGGGATTGGTTAAAGTGCTGATGGCTAGTGAGTCTCCTGGGGAGCTTCAGACACTGATAGCTTCCCCACACTTCAGGATTCAGAACCACGGGTCACAGAGATACAGCTTGGATGCCTTGAGCTGGGGCTTATTACTGAACAGGGCAGAGTCCATGGGGTTACTAAGCTCACAGAGGCCGAGAGGAAGCAGGATCGGAGGAGGTGGAGAGATCCAAGGACCCCCAATGCCTCAAAAGGGACTCTCTTTTGCCCCTCTTTCTTGACTGGATTGTGGCCCTGCATTGATGGCTCTTCAGTGTGTGCTTTGACAGGGCAAACAAAGGAAAGAGTTTTCTGTGTTTGTGGACATGACAATCAATGGAATGTTATTCTGGAATTTGGATTTGATGGACAGAGGAGGAGCAGGGAATTGTTTCACCAGTTTGTACCTCAATGACAGGGCACATCCTCACAACAGGAGATAGAGTGGGATTAAGATAGAACAAGATAAAATAGGAGTAAAGGTACTGTAACGTTTACTTTATAAATGGAATGAAAAGGTGGTGCAATATAACAACTCACCAGTATTGCATTATTTACTTAACATATGGAAGAAGATGCACGTAGAAAGGAAATTAAATTATCAAACACCAAAAAAGCTTTTGACGCAAAATCCACTAATCCCTTTTACAATAGACAACCTATATTTTTTAAGAGAATGGGATTGAAAAGGAATCAAGAGAATAGAAATTTGGTTTTTTTGGAAATAATTTATTAAGATTTGAACAGTTGAATGAGAAATACGGAATAACTGACGGTCCAATGTTTGCATACCACCAATTAAAAGCTTAATTAAAGGACGAATTGGAAAGCAGATTGAGACTACCGGAAGGAAGCAGTTTTGAGTATGTAATTACAGACACAATGATAATTAAAAGATTTATAACAAACATGTACATTAAGCTGCAAGGCAAGGAAAATGATGAAATAAGGTACAAACCTAAACAAAGTTGGGAAAAGGACTTAAACAAAGATAAAGAACAAACATGGGAAAAGTTATGTTCTGGAATTATGAAGAACACAATAAACATAAGGCTACGTATGATACAATATAATTGGTTACACAGGCTATATATCACCCCTTAAAAATTAAGAGAATGGGACCCAAAAATATCGGATAGATGCTTTCACTGTAAAAATGAAATTGGAACAACAATACACGCAATTTGGGCATGCGCAAGACTGAATATATTTTGGGAAGAACTAAATCAGATATAAAATAAAACACCAAAAGCAACATACCAAAAAATCCAGAAATTTGTCTTTTAAATAACATAATAAGTAAAGATCTCGGACTCAAATTGGATAGAACACAAAAAAGATTCATTATGATCGACTTAGCAGTAGCAAAAAAAATACATAATTTCAATTTGGAAAACGAAAGAGAGCCTGAAAATACAATGGTACATGGAAATGAATAAGTGTATCTCATTGGATAAAATTACATGTAATTTAAAAGACAACATTACATTGTTTAAACAAATCTGGGAACCATACATGAAATATAACAGAAAGAGCTGGCCTTGGACCTCCATCTCCTAAAACGATAAGATGATAAACACGATCAGATTTAATGTGTAAATGTAGATGACCCATCTTTCTTGTTTGTTTTTCTTTTGTGTGAAGATGTTGTTTTATTGTATTTTATATGTTTAATATTTATTGGTTTTGGAGGGGGAGAAAAGAGAGAAAATGTCATTGTGCATATTTAATGAGAAAGATTTGTACATAGTTGAAAAGGTTCATCGTGCAATAAATAAAGATTACAAAAAACAACAGGAGATAGAGGACGTTTGACACAAACTTTGCCATTTTGGTTTCTTGGTTTTTGTCAAACCCATCCATTTTCCCTCTCTCTCACTCAAGATTAGAATTCCATTTGTGGTCACAAACAAAAAAAAGCACAAAAATCTCTCTTTATCTCTTCTTGTCTCCATCTCAGTTCTTGAAATTTCATTTCAATCTCTTCCTTGGTATTTCTTTTTGTCTTTCTCACTCTCCTTCAGTTTGAGCTCCTGTCTGAGCGGTGACATATATCCATTCTCGTTTGCCTCCCAGTGCAACAAGTCTACAGAAGATGCCATCTCACTGGCTCGACACAAAACCCTGGAACACATGGACAGCAAAGATACATGAATCAGGATGCAATTTATTGACTATAGTTTGGCATTCAACACCATAATTCCCTCCAAACTAATCA